>NC_061119.1:103903091-104068383 GCF_002878395.1 Capsicum annuum
CACTGAATACGAATCATAAAACACTAACCCAAACAAAATTTTATGAACATACTTAACTTTATCAAAATCCTCTATCATTATGGTCACTTCCTAATCTCTATCCCGACTAAAGAATTAACATACTCTAAGTCTCTCTTAGCTGAGAAATCTCTCTCTAAGTTCTATTAAAAAAACTAGATAACACCTTTCTGGCTCCATGGTTACATAATCTATTAAATTCTAATAAGCACTATCCCCACTTTACTATTGCTAAACTTCTAGGTTCGTTCTTCTAATTCTAGATCATATGCTATCACAGGATTTAGAGAAGGGATTTGAGGGCATATATGACTATGACTTAGTGCACAGTTTTCATAAACATGAATTGAATCATTCAAACTTTTAAACATAAATGGATAAATGGGATCCTTTAGAGTGTGCGTGCAATCTTATAACTGTCTGTGGAGATTATCTGAGAAAATTTCACCAATAGGAATTTAAGCTTGACTATTTTTGTTGCCTCAAGATTAAGGCAGAGTTGGCATGAATGGAGAAAGATGAGAATATATATAATTAGACAATATCATACAACACGATTTGAGATATGAAAGAAGAGAAACATTACCTAAATACCCTACAGCCTCTCGAAGAAAAGTACAAATGTCCCCATACCATATTACAAGACTCTACTAGATATGACTTCATAGACACCCTAGGACACTTGAACCTTGTTCTTCGATGCCAAGTGTGTCATGGCTTGGAACCATAAGTGATCCCAAGCTAACCCATGAACTGGTATACTACTTGAGAAACTGATTTAAAATGTATATAAAAGCTTAATTACTGAGCAAAAACATAATCATGAGAAAATTTGAAAATATACACTACCGTATAAGCTTACAACATAATAAATCTGAAGAAGGAACTTAAATTACATATAATGACACTGACTGACTATGGAGCCTCTACTATACTTATTGTAGGTGGCTGGGACATGCCTCCAAATACACAAATCAATACATAAGAATAATAACAATAGTGTACATGAAATATAACTGGCTGGATTTACTGAAATAAGAGAACTCATCACCTGCTACTGAATGATGAGAAATGTCTAACCCTAGTGTATGGACTATATATGGTACCTACATCATGAAGAAATATAGCTTAAAATGCATATATGTCGTCAGTACTTTGGATATACTGAGTATATGGGATATGCACTAAATCATGGAACTATTTAAAACATGCTTTTAAACTTGAGGACATGAGCTATTTGCTAAAATATGCATTTAAATCATGGTTGTATAGGAAAGCATTAAGGCATACTAAAACCTGCAAATCATGTACTAAAAATATATCTGTAAGTTGGGAAATAAGAGAAATATAAAGAACATACATAATCTCAAGTTGAAGCTGAATAGATTGCAACCGTACTGATGATTATGAATAAATAGAAAGCATAAAATCATGAACATATAAAATGAATGTAAGACCAAGTAAAGCACGTGCTAAAATAATTTGTCAAATGGAATGACTGAATAGCTGGTAAAGTGAATACTTGGTCATGCAAACTTGAGCCTATATAATTTGATTATTGAACTGATCTGAAATTATAGGAGCTATCATGTAATCGATATGCCTCAATAAAAAAATCAGGGTCTAATCTATAACCCTAGTTTGAATGGTGTTAGTACCTTGCCACAGGCACTAAGACATGGCTGATGATGTAAATCTACCAGACTGATGTCCAAAAAGACTACGGAGCCATTCTTAAACTGACAGGTTGTCCTTAGAATAGTGTCAGTCCTAAACTAGTGGGTGACATCTCATAATCCTATGCTGGCTATGTAGTTATGGAAATTAGGGGCTACTACTAAAGACTCAGTCCTAACTGATGGGTGAGTCCCCATCCCTAGGTTTGCTCAATGCTAAATCCTACTCCTAAATGAATGACACTGGTATTATTATGGGTCTAACATAATGTGGTACTGTACTGATAAGTGCTCAACATGAACATGGTATTCTAAATATAATAATAAAAATATGGTCTGACTTACTTATAACTTGAAAATAGAAACATGTAAAAAAACATAGGTATCGGGTTTTAATAACCCTTCAACACTAAATGATTTCTTTTAAAATGGTAATATAATCTAAATCACTGGAAGGAGATCATAATTTAGAGACCCAAAACATAATACATTTAAGTTAACTGATAAAATACATAAATTTGAATGATATTAGATTGAGGCGAGACTTGCGGTGTTGGAAAGTTAACTTCATGGGCTATATTTTAAGAGATTTAAAAAATGAAATATTAGGGTATTACAATATCTCTGCCTTGGGATCATTCATACTCGAATGATACTGACTTGGCTAAAATACTAAGAAAAGGCTGAGATGATGCACTAAACACTTACGAGTTGAATCATCACTTAATATCTGAATCTAAAACTGATGCATGATGAATGAAAATAAATGACCTCATAGACTAGGCATATTCATGAAACTTCAAATAGAAAGACTGGATAAAAAATAGAAAACTATAGGAGATTATCTATCTGATTGCTAAACTGAATTGTTGGCTATACGGAGTATCATACTAAAAGTTTATATTCAACTAGAGTATTCTTGGCACAAATATCCACAAATTGATATTTAGAATGTTAAAGTAATATCTTATGTCATGAAATTTATAAGAGTCACTTAAAAAAAATATTTGCTACCATCAACACTCATTTCCAAAAGTTCTAATAAAATTATAGAGCAAGGAATTTTGGGCATAATCTGAGTAAGATATCTTAATAAGGAATCACTACATGGATACAACTCTAAAACATGGAATATAGGCATATAAAACATAAGCTAGGATGGAAGTACAATGCCTGAGGTAATCCAACTGCTAACTTCCAATCCTATCCACATTTCTCAGATACTCCCTTAATTACACTTTATGTGATACCACTTGTAATCTTCACATGGGTACTGATAACTCTCTTTACCAAAGTCTTAGTTAAACTAAATTATCTCACTATGTTCAAGCTTAACTCAAAGTCACAATGTACTATGCATAGCACCATAATACTATTCTAAACCATAGATTTAATATGCTATGTGTTTTTAAAGTTCTGATCTTAAGAATAATACTCCTTACCATTTCAACCACTGAAACACCCCTGATTTTAGACCTTGAAAAAATTCTTGAGCTTTGAGTTCACTATCCTCGTAATGACACATCATATGATTCGTATGGTATGGTTACGGCTCAGGTGAACCTAGTTGTAAGGTGTCCAATGGATGGTGGTCATCATTTTTGTCTTGGTTATGACTTGGTGGTATGAGTTGTTAGGGGTGACAACGTGTCCTTAGAACAAACTTTAATCAAATTAGTAACTTAGTGGATTGACTTATCTCTAACTACAAGTTGCTCACTAAGAGCTGTGAGGATAGGTAATGAGTGGTAGGGTTGAGTCGTATGCTGTCTAGTCTTTAATCCCTTGGGTTCCAGCTTAGATACAACTTAACCATCCAAGTCATATATTCAGGTCCCAAGTTGGGTCATGGAGTTATTAGGAGGACTGTCTAGGATACGACTCATGGCTACCAGTAATCTAATACGGTGATGAGTCAATAGGTTGACTTGTAACTAAGGATGGCATTTTATAGCTTTTCAATTGAGGGTATTCTAGACATTTCCAACTTTAAGTCCCTTTGATACGAATGACATAAAACCTTACTTGGGACTTTATTTGTACATCATTCATAATAAAACACTCTTAAATTCTCTCTCAATCTCTGTTAAAGCAAAAGCTAGGGTTTTATCAAGTTAATCAATAAGGGGATTTGAAGGGTGATTTCTCTCCGTACTTCTTGGTGTCTAAGGAATGTTACCTCTTCTTCAATATTATTTTACTAAAAGCACATGTGTTAATGTATGGATTTCATGGTATTAATAAGGTTTTGAAAATAAAGGTAGGAGTTCTGAATGTTCATGGTTGAATAATGTTTCTCATGGTTTAATTATGGTTTTCCTTACTTAAAATACGATTTTGAACATATCGGTGCATAGGTATGGTGGTTGAACTTGGTAATGGAAACTTTTTTAAACTTAATACTTTTGACGTGGTTATGATCCAACCTTGTATTGTAAAATTGTCTAGTAGTTATGAGAAATGATGGAATGTGAACTAGGGGTAAAATAGAATCCCCAAAAGTGTTTAGTATAACTTACTTTTGAAACTAATGTATGGGAATTGATTAAATGGTTGAGGATGGTTTTGAAAACCTTGTGGGGTACACGACAATCCCCTAAGTTAATTTATAATGAAAACCTTCTAGGGTATATGTGAATTTCTCATGTGATTTTAATAATGGAGTCTGTAGAGTACATGGGAATCCCGTAAGTGTTAGCTAATAAAATTGGTTGCAAGCTATAGTCGGTATGATGATACCCCTTTATATTACATTAATAATAGACTCCTAGAATTTGACTGTTTGGTCACGTGCTAAATGGTTTAATTGGGAAGTAATAAGGGTCATGATAGCTAGTCATGAAGGTGTATGTCCAAAGGACGGACACTAGAAACTCATGTTTACTGACATAAGGGTTGGTCTTGGTACCTTAGCCTTGTGGGGTACATGGGAATCCCCCAAGTCTATTCTTGTATATATGTTTCATGGAGGTAAAATAGTATACGAGAATCCTCGACCCCAATGATATCTCCTATTCGTGCGACTACATACACTGGGGCCCGTGTAGGGGGTAACACTTAACCCAGATATCTTGTAGATGGATTTATGACAGTATATATGTATGTATGTTATTTCATATTTTTATTTAATTTTGTTTAAATGATGGAACTATTTTATCTTTATCCCTAAGTTACATACGAGCGTTCACTCTACTAACCGTCTTTAAGAACTATATCCCATGCGATGCAGGAACCAGTGATACTTTCAGTCCTTCTACTTAGTGAATTGGGTTCGGAGACAACTTGTAAGTCAGATTAAGGTGGTGAGCTTTCATACTCCAGAAGACCCCATTGCATGCTATGGAATCTTTTTTCATCATTGTTATTTCTTTTGTTTTGGTTTTGGCTATGGTCGGGGGAATGTCTTGATAGGATATTTTATAGGATTTGTTGGACTACTATGGGCATGAGTAGTGTCGGCATAAGTGTTAGCATTGGTATTGGTATTGTCATTGGGTTTGGTATTGGTTGGACACTTGGTTATGAATATTTGATTATGGTTATAGATTTCATTTAATGTCTTTAAATAATTATTTTCTTATCTTATTATATGTTTGAAATTCATCCAACATGAAGTGTAGGGCGGTTAATGGTCTGGGTACTGGGGGTGGTATCTTGCCTTGGTTGGACTTAAGAAACCCAACATGACTAGGCCTCGGTTTGGGTCATATTACATTGGTATCAGAGCCTTGGTTCAAGGTCAATTGGGAGTCCACAAAGTCATGTTTAGTAGAGTATCTTTTAGGGGTGTGTAGCGAGCCATACTCATAATGGAGAGGCTATGAGGAATTTAGGAATGTTTCCCTTTCATGTGTTCTGCTTTCGGGTTGTAGAGTCAAGGGTCCTGAAATCTTCTCTAATTCCCATTTGTTTGCTTTTCAGATCATGCCTCCCAAATGACTTGAAGTTTATGGAAACTGCTCTATCCCACCTAAGGAGAACATTGATGGGGCACACACTATTTATGGGGTATAGACCTGGTCTAGGGGTCCAATTTTTATTTGCTCTTCTGGAGTTCTACCACCCCTTCCAATCCTTCTTAAGCTCCTTACATTGATGTGATAAATGTTGAGTTTCATCAGTCTACTCATATGTTGGCATTATTTGTAGCTTCTTATGTTGAGCGTGGTGATTCTGTCACTCCATCTTCTGATGCCACAAGTGTTGGCCTTTTTAAGAGGTTTAAACCTCTAACCTTTACTGGTGTTAAGGTTGAGAAGTATCCTTAGGGTTTTGTTGATGAGATAGAAAAGATTTTCCGTATGATGCATGCCACTAATATGGAGGGAGTGGAGTTTGTCGCCTACCAATCAAAAGATGTGGCTTATCAATGGAATAAGGAATGGGACAAGTCAAAAGGTAACGATGTTAAGTCAGCCATGTGTAATTATTTTTCTAATTCTTTCTTGGACTGCTTATTTACTCAAGAGTCAAGGAAGAAAAAGCCAGAAGAGTTTATTAACTTAAAGGAAGGCAATATGTCAGTCAAGAAGTATGCCTTGAAGTTTCACTAAATATCTCGGTATGCTCTGGAGTTGGTTTCTAGCATGATATCTAGAATAAGGAAGGTCCCTTTCGTGTTTTACCAAACTTGATTTTGGAGAGTAAGTCTGCCTTGTTAAATAAGGACTTGTATATCTCCAGGCTTACTATGTATATGTAATAGGTTGAGGAAGAGAAGAAGAAGCTGTCAGAGATAGGGGTGAGGCAGAGCAAAAAGTTTAGATTTTTTGAGTAGGGTGGGGTCAACAATAAAATGGCAGGGATTGTGAAAAGTGGTCCAATAAGAAGTGGGGCAATTCTGGTTCATACTTGATAGATAGTGCTCCCTACTTAAAGTCGTTTAGTGACAAGAATTTTTGGGATGACATAGTTATATGGCAAAGGGTGCTCAATCTCAGCGAGTGAGGCCTAATCAGCTTCATCATATCTTTCTTATAGGTTTTATTGTTCATTGCATGGGAGTTTCTTTGATGAAGGAATGGAAAAGTGCTTCAACTGTGGTCAACCAGGGCATATTCTTAGAAATTGCCCAGTGGCCAATGTTGCATCTGGGGAAAACAAGGTTCCTGTTTCCTCTTCATCAGTTTCGGTACCAAAGGGTGCACCATATAGCTCTGGTACTGGTCAAAACTGACTCTATTCTCTCACTACTCATCAGGAGTTCGAGGCATCTCCTGATGTCATTATTGGTAAGTTCAAACTTTTTTCCCATGATTTGTACTGTTTACTTGATTTGGGGTCTACCCTATCTTATGTGACCCTATTTGTGCCTGTGCATTATGGTTTCAGTCTCAAGTGTATTTCGGATCCTTTTTCTATTTTTACCTTGGTGGGTGACTCTGAGGTTGCCAAAAATTCTATAGGGGTTGTGTGGTATCAGTAGGTGTTCAGGAGACCCTAGTGGATCTGTTTGAATTTGAAATGGTTGATTTTAAGGTTATATTAGGGATAGATTGGTTGCACTCATGCTATGCTTATCTAGACTATCGGACCCATAAGGTTGTATTTTAATTCCCTAATGAGCTAGTTATTGAATGGGAGGGTGGTTCCTTAGCTCCAAAGAGAAGGTTCATATCATATCTTAGAGCTCGAAGATTAATCTCCAAGGGGTGTCTCTATCACTTGGTCCGGATTAAAGATTCTAACTCGGAGGGTCCTTTTTTACATTCCATCTCGGTGGTGAATAAATTTCTTGAGGCTTTCCCTGATGACCTTCCTGGTGTCCCTCCAGATAGGGAGATTGATTTTTGATTGATTTTATTCTAGACACCCGTCCTATTTCTATTCTCCCATATAGAATGGCTTTTGGTGAGTTAAATGAGATCAAGGAGGAACTAAAGGATCTTTTAGACAAGGGTTTCATCTGTCCTAGTGTATTCTCGTGGGGTTTACCTATTTTATTCATGCATAAGAAAGATTGTTCCCTCCGTATGTGCATTGACTATCGATATTTTAATAAGGAGATGGTAATGTAGAAGTGCTCTCTTCTAAGGATAGATGATTTATTTGATTTGCTTTAGGGTTCTAAGTTTTTCTCCAAGATTGATCTTCAGTCTGGGTATCATCAGCTAAAGATTATGGAGGTAGATACCCCTAAGACTGCCTTTCATACCTGATATGGGCATTTTGAGTTATTAGTCATGTCTTTTGTGTTGACTAATGCCCCAACGACATTCATGGACTTGATGAATATAGTCTTTCATCATTTTCTAGCCTTGTTCATCATTGTGTTCATAGATGATATTTTGGTGTACTCTAAGAGTGAGGTGGATCATGTCGATCACCTCTACATTGTGTTATAGACCTTGAAGGATCAACAGTTGTATGCCAAAATTTCGAAATATTAATTCTAGTTAAACGCTGTCACTTTTCTAGGTCATGTCATTTCTAGTAAAGGGATCATAGCAGATCCACAGAAGGTTGTAGTGGTTAAGAAGTGGCCTAGACCCACATCTCCAATCGATATTTGGAGCTTCTTGGGCTTAGCGGGTTATTATAGGAGGTTCGTGGAAAGTATTTTGAGTATAGCTGCCCCGTTGACTAAGTTGACTCATTTAAAAGTAAAGTTCTTATGGTCTGATGCTTGTGAGGGTAGTTCTGAGAAGATGAACGATAAGCTGACTTCCACTCTAGTCTTGACTTTTCCTGAAGGCAGTGATGGCTTTGTCGTCTATTGCGATGCGTCCCGTGTTGGGCTTGGTTGCGTTTTGATGAAGCATGGCAAGGTGATAGATTATGCCTCTAGAAATTTTAAGGTGCATGAGAAGAATTATTCAACTCATGACTTAGAGTTATTGACAATGCCCGAGCATGGTCTACCAAGTAATATAGTCGCCTTCAAGAAAGCTGAACATCGATCCCTCAGAGACATGTTCTAACAACTGTTCAATTCTAGTTCACTATTGAGATCAATCCAGTACAAGCGTAACCAAAAGAGTTTTGAATATTTGTAAACTAAAGTAAAGTAAACAGTGCGTAAAATAAAAGACTTGAAACAATCAATGGATGTAAACCCATGGTTAAGGAACTTCGAACAATCATACTTCACTACTGAACTTCATTCGTTAGGTTGCTTATCTTAGTTATTGATTTGTAGGGTTTATCACATAATCATGGTCTCCCGACCTCTAATTGTCTACATAACTTGGAAATTACAACTACATCATTGAGCGGGAATGTAATAATCAAATTTAGTGCTTAAAATCTATCTTCCAATATGTGAACCAAGCAAGGCTTCTGGGAATATCACTATCCTAGATGCTAATTCAAATTCCTTATTTTATAAAAGAATAAGAACCTTAATCTATTCATCCCCACATTCTATCTTTCTATTCCCTCTCCCGAGATTGCAACGTCGAAAATCTATATATTTTAAGGGTCTAAAATCCTAAAAATAGTTAATATAAGGATGAAAAACAACCAAATATGATAAGCAATGCAAGCAAATTCAATTCACAATGATCGCAAACATGTTCTTAGGCTCAACCCCAGAAAAGAAGCATTTTGCCTCTAATCGACATAATCATCATCCAATTCAAGTAATACATGATTAAATCTATTATAAATATAAATTAAAGAATAATAAAAGCTAATTTTTGCGTTAATCGGCCTCCACAAGCTCCCAAAGACGTTCAAAAGTGAATAAAATGTGTTTAAGGTGTCATATATATAGTAGGAGGGAAATTTGCCGTGTGGGAATAGAGGGGGAGTCGTATCCTTTGGATGCCCAGACTACTTGGGTCACCGTGGGACTTAGTACTACAGAATGGTGAGGGATCCTCCTTGCTTAGAACATCGGTATGGAGGTAGCGTCGCCTGCTTATCGCCTGCCCTCACTGGAATTGGCATTTCATGTCTACTCTTGTCTCACACCTTTATCCTTTCGTATCAAGATTCATAGTGTTGTTTTCACTTGATTTCCCACTTTTTTATCCTAAAAATAACCTACAAATCATCTTACCAATAAGAAAATAACATTAAACACCATGGATTAGAGCTCAAAACAATACAACATTCATAATGATGAACTAGAAACTCGAGCTAAGACTAGGCTTGCTCGCTTTGATCTTTGTTTAGTGTTTTGACTCTTGAATTGATCCAATTGAACTTTGAACATTATAAACAAGTTTTTCCATACCTAATTACACCATATAAACCATTAGGAACTGATTACCCTTATTAGAATATATCGCGATAGACTAGAACAATACCTAGCTCAGCTAGTAAAACCAGTTTTCTTCGTCAGACTCTAAATGATTGATTTGAACCCAAACTTGTTTACAAAACCTTTAAACATTATAATCACATACTTAACCACTCAAATTATTATTTATACAATTATTAACACATAAAGAGCTTAAATTTCCCTCAAAACAAAGCTAAATAAGCTAAGATGATGACAACACTAAACTGCATAAATACACCTAACATCACCACCCCACACTTAAAGCCTTGTTTGTCCTTGAACAACTCTTTACTATAAGCATCATAAATTGAGGAGACTCTACAATTCTACTACAAGCAAGCCAATCAAGCTAGTACTAGAATGACTACACAGAATGCAAGTTCCTACACTAAGCATACTACATACACAATTGAAAGTTCAAGAAGACTACTTCAAAACATCCTAGCCTAGAGAATTGATTCACCTAGTTGGGAAACGTATGCATATCATTCACTTATAGACATCATATAATTTACCCAAGCTTCATTAAATATTTTCCCTCTCAACCAAAGAGTTACCTATATACACTCACACAAATGCAATTTATAACGGAATGGGTACAAAAATAAAAATTGCGCCCACTCACAAGGAATTCACAAGTTACACAGAATAAACCATAGGTTTTCCCTTAGTGTAATACTCAACTAATATCAGAATGTTGAAGATTAATATCAAATAGGTCTTTAATGGTTGTAATGTAGGCTTAGGGATGGGTAGGAACTATTTTGGCCAAGAATAGTGACTATATTCCCTAAGCACTTTAATACATCACATTATACAATCAACTCACCTTCAACAACCACTTTTAACCACTTTTATTGACCCACATCTTTTGTTTTGCCCCATCTCATTAAGTTCATTCACATACACATGGTGGAAGTGTTGTTTATTCATACCATATTCGATTTGACAAATTTTTATTCTTTTCATTACTCAAACTTCCAACCATAACTTATAACAATTGTACACACCAATAACTATCACTTTAGGGCTTCAAATTAACCTTCTTCTTACTTGACTTTCCAACTCCTTAACTTAATTAGTTGTTCACTAAAGCTCTGAGGAGCTTTGGATCAAATAAAGGTCAATTAAAGAAGGGATTATGCTACAAATGGAACTGCCAAGGAAAAAGCTAAAGGCTTAACAGGGTTTAACCAGGATTATGCACAAGGGTATGCAAAAAGAGGGTATAAAACTTGTCTATCAAAGAAATGCCTATATCATCTCCTAAGATCATACTCTTTAATTTGGTTTGCACATTCACCAGATAAGTTCAAGACATCACATGCAACCAGAAATGTACAAACATCTCACACATACATGAAACATGCTCAACTCATGCAGGATCATCATAGACTCTTAACCAAATAGTTGCATAAAATCATAATTAAGCCCACAAGTCAAGAGTCATCAACATGAGCCTAGGAGTATCAAAAGTAGTAATTCAGACCATCAACTTGCTCTTTAATAGCTAAAAAACTCGCATCATGTAGCCACATATAGCACCAATAAGAACATCACACATTTATTCCTAATAAAAAAAAAAATTTACCTTAAAAATGGGAATTTTTTCATCCCACACTTAAAAATCTACTTTGTCCCAAAAGTATAGTTTAAAAGTAGAGATAGAAATACTCCCTGAGGACTCTAGGACTAGCTAGTAGCATCTTTATACATCAAAAAGGTTTGGGGACCCCACACTTAGTCTTTGCCATGCTCCTTAAATTAAGTTTTCGATACTCATACTTCCCATAAACCTGTGACTCAACAAAAACAAAAAATAGTGAAGTAAAAACTAAAATACTAAAAATAAAACATACCTTAACTTGGGTTGCCTCCCTAGTAGTGCGGCATGATCTAATATCTGACTCAATTATGTTCTTCCATCCTCTTCTTTATGCTCGGAGGCCATCTTCTTATTCATTTCTGACTTCTTGAGTATGAAATCTCAAGGTTAATAACCTTATCAACTTTAGCCTTTTTAGTCTCATCAATCTCCATCATGTTGGGCTTAGGTATTGAAGGCTTAGACTGCTCAATGAGGTAGTCCGAAGAGGTCTTTAGTGGAGCAGACTCCACTATCCTACACTTATCCCCTTCAATCATTGTAATCATGCACAAATCTTTATAGTGGGATAGTGTGTTGACTGGTTTGTACACTTTGAAAATTAACTCTTCATCATCCAACCTCATCGTCAGTGTGACCTCTCTCATATCTATTAAAGCTCCTCCCATCGCTAAAAATAGATGTCCCAAGATGACCGATACTTTTTCATCTCCCTAAAAATATAAAACAATAAAGTCAGTAGGAATAATAGGCTTACTAACCATGATGACAACATTCTTTATGATTCTTTTAGGATGGACTAGGGTCCGATCTACTAACTAAAGTATCATGGTAATTGGTATCATCTTCCCTAGGCATAAGGTGTTAAGCAAGGATAAGGGTATCAAGTTGATACTTCCCCCAAGTTACTAAGTTCATAGACCACCTCAGTATTGCCAATTTGAATCGAGAGCAGGGTCTTTGAGCTTTTGAGGCATTTTCTGCATCACCACAAAACTACACTCCTTAGTGAGTGCTACTATTTCAACATACTGCAGCTAACTTTATTAGTGAACACATCCTATAAGTACTAAGTGTACTTGGGCATTCCCAGCAAAACATCTTAGAGAGGAAGGATAATATGAATCTCTCTAAATCTGTCAAAGAACTTTTTGAAGCACACATCATCCTTTGCAATTATATACTTCTATGGGAATGGTAGTGTTAGACTCACGTACACCTGTTCAACAACTTTATTTTTTGAGTACTCAGAATTCCTCAAATTTTAAGAAACTTTTTTAGATACCGGTGGCAGAATTAACTCTGCATCTACCTCCTTTGTTTTCTTTGGAGGTTCTTTATTTATCTTCTTACCACTCCTCAAAGTGATTGCCATTACTTGTTTAGGATATTTTTATCACTTCGCAAACCACCTTAAGGCCTGGTATTTTTTGCCTTTACAAACTAACTAATTTGTAACTCCAAGCTCTTTGTAGTTGTTTGCTGGATATTTATATCTACTACAAATTATGCTTGAATAACCATAATTTCTTTAATATATCTTCGACAGATTATTCTAAACTTGCTACTGATAAAACTACTGTTGATTATTCCATAAGGTGTTTAGTGGTTGAGTCTACCACTTTTGATTGTTGGCGTTCCCATAATTTGTCCTTTGAACATTACCCACAAATATCATGGACTATGGATTTGCAGAACACATTGATGTTGAGTACCCACTTTTCCAACTAACCTCACACCAACCTACAATATATTGGATTGCATTAGCTGTGGCTACAGGTTGTGAAGCTCTAAACTTCATATTGCTTACCCAATTTTCCAGTGTAGAAATCTGGGCGGATAAAGCAGTAAATTTGTTCACCTCCAATACACCTGTAACCTTCTTTGTGTCCTATCTTAAGTCTGAACACTACTCGACATTCCCTTTTGCAATTCGGTTCAACAAGGTATAAAGCTCATCATATGTCAAATCCAAAGCTTGACTACCTACAGCTGAATCTAGCAAAACTTTTGTGTTATGGTCAAGTGCCTCAACTAAAGTGTGAGCTAATACCTTATTGGACTACTGATGATGCGGAAAGTCCCAAAAAAGAGCTTTGAACCTCTCCCAAGTATGATACAAATTCTCATCTGGCTTCTATTTGAAGCACACAATCTCACTGCAAAGTCTTGCAATCTTGCCAGATGGAAAGAATCAAATGAGGAATTTCAAGAATAAGTCATCCTAAGTTGTGATTGAATTTTCCAGCTCAGCATTCAACCACTTTTTTGCCTCCCCAAATAGGGAAAAAAGAAATAGTGTCAGATATAATCAGTTGACACACCCGTAGGGATGAATGTGTCACTAATCTCCAAAATATTTTGTAGATAGATTTATGAATATTCATAGGAAAGCCCAAATAAATAGTCTAATGCTAATCAACAACTGCACTATGTTCTCTTTTAGCTCAAAATTACCTCTAGTAGCCAATTTCTGAAAAGGGGAGGTCAAATTTGTTGGAAGTGGGATTGCCACTTCTCTAACTGTCCTGCGGGCTTGTTGTTCTTCATCCATGATAGCAGGATTGTCTTGGTGTTCTTGAAACTAAAAAATACGGGGGAGAAGGATTGCTTCTCTTCTTCATTGATGGAAGCATTTCTCAAGTTCAGGGCTTGGTTCAACTAATTCCCTATCCCTTGCCATCTTACTAGTTTATCAACCTTTTTCCTGCAAATTCACTTCCAAAACCAAGAATAAAGCACCAAATAAATCTATAAAGTAACACTAAAAATAAAACAGTTGCCAAATTACAAGTCCTCGCAATGGCGCCAAAACCTTGATAATGTGCAAGCGCACAGACAAGTGTACGTGGTCTACTAAGTAATATAGTGTCCTTAAAAAGTTGAATATCAATCTCTCAGAGACTTGTTATAACAACTATTCAATTCTAGTTCACTATTGAGATCAATCCAATGCAAGTGTAACCAAAAGAGTTTTGAATATTTGTAAACTATAGTAAGGTAAACTGTGCGTAAAATAAAAGACTAGAGACAATCAATGGGAGAAAACCCAGGGTTAAGGCATTTCATATAACCATACTACTCTATTGAACTTCATTTTGGTCTTCCGACCTCTTCAATTGTGGAAAAAGCACATCATCTTGTATCGTCTACCTAACTTGGACATTACAGCTATATCATTGAGCGGGGATGTAATAGTACAATTAAGTTCTTAAAGCTATCATCCAATATGTGAACCAAGAAAGGATTCTAGGTATATCCCTAACCTAGATGCTATTCAAATTCCTTATTTTATAAAAGAATAAGAACCTTACTCCATTCGTCCCTACATTCTATCTTCCTATTCCCCCTTCCTAGATCATAAGGTCGATAATATATATATTAAGGTGTCATATATATAGTATGAGGGAAATTAACTAGGTGGAAATATAAGGGCTGTCGTTTCCTTTGGACCCCCGAAATGTATGGGGAACTATATGAATTAGTACACCAGAATGGATGGGGCTCTACCTTTTTATACCACTAGGATGGAGGGGGCGTTGCCTGCACATCTCCTTTCCTTACTGGAATTGGTATTTCACGTCTTCTTTTGTCTCATACCTTTCTCCTTCCATATCAAGCCTTATGGTGTTGTTTAAACTTTATTTTCCACTTATGGATCCTACAAATATTATCCAAATAAGCTAATTAAGCATCCTATAACATTAAACATCAAGTATTAGAGCTCAAAAGGACACAATATTCATAACGATGAAATAGAAACTCGAGCTAAAACTGGGCTTGACCGCTTAGATCTTTGTTTAGTTTTGATACTTGAGTTGATCCAATTTGACTTTGAACTTTATAAACAAGTTTTTTGACACCTAAATACCCCATATAAACTATTAGGAACTCATTACACTTATTAGAATCCATCATGATAGACTAGAACAGCACCTAGCTCAAGTTAGTAAGACTAGTTTTCTCGTCTAGGCTCTAAATAATAGATTTGAACCCAAACTTGTTTACCAACAACTTTAAAAATTGTAATCACATATTGCTAAAACTTTGGTATCACTATTTGTATGGAGTGAATGTGGATATCTTTTCTGATTATAAGAGCTTGCAATATGTCTTTACCTAAAAAGAGCTTAACCACGTGCAAATAAGATGGCTTAAGCTACTCAAGAATTATGACATAAGTCTCCACTACCATATAGGTAAAGATAATGTATTTTTTGATGCTCTTAGAAGGTTATACATGGGGATTCTTGCTCATGTGGGTGAAGGGAAGCATGAATTAGTGAAAAATATTCACCGGTTGGCTAACCTTGGAGTTCGTCTTTTGGTCTCTGAGGATAGTGGCGTGTTTGTGCAGAAGGAGGCACAATCATCTCTTGGTGGTTAAATAAAGGAGAAGCAGGTATTAGATCCTATCTTGATGAGGATCAAGGGAGATATAGGTGGACAGAAAGTGATAGCCTTTGAGATTAGTGGTGATGGTACCTTATGGTACCAAGGAATATTATGTGTTCCGGATGTAGATGGGTTGCGAGAGAGGATATTGGCTGAGGCACATGAGTTGCATTACGCCATTCATCCTGGTTTGATAAAAACATATTGTGACCTTAATTTGATGTATTAGTGGAACAATATGAAGTGATATATGGCTATTTTTGTGGCTAAGTACATGGTGTGCCAACATATGAAAGTTGAGCACTTAGGCTAAGAGGATTGTATCAAGAGATTGGGTTGCATGTGTGGAAGTGGGAAATGATCAATATGGATTTCATTAATGGTCCTCCTAGGTCTTGAAATTAGTTTGATTTAGTCTAGTTCATCATACATAGGATGACAAACTATGCCCATTTCTTACTAGTGAGGTCAAATTTTGCGGCAAAGGATTATGCAAGGTTGTACCTCCAAGCGATTGTTATGTTGCATAGGGTACCTATTTCTATTATATCAGATCATGGTATGCAATTTTTATCAAACTTTTGGCAGTCATTTCTGAAAGTTTTAGGGACTAAAATGGGTCTTAGTATTGCTTTCCACCCGCATCAAATAGGCAAGCGGAAAGTACTATTCAGACATCGGAAGATATGCTTTGAGCCTGGGTAATTGACTATGGTGGTAGTTGGGTTAAGCATTTGTCTCTTTTAGAGTTTGTATATAATAAAAGCTACCACTCTAGCATTGATATGGCCCCATTTGAGGCTTTGTATGGATAACGGTATAGTTCTCCTATTGTGTGGTTCGAGGTAAGTAAGGCAGAGATGTTTTGAACAGAGTTAGTTCTCCAAGCCTTGGAGAAGGTAAAGGTGATTTGGGCTAGGCTTAAAGCCGCCCAAAGTTGCTGACATTCCTATGAAAATATGAGGCATAGAAAGTTACAGTTAGAGATTATGGATAGGGTGTTCTTGAAGGTGTTCCTATGAAGGGAGTGATGCAGTTTTGGAAGAAAGGGAAGCTCAGTCCCCTGGTATGTTGGTCCATAGTTGGTTTTGAGAAGGGTTGATAATGTTGTGTACGAACTTGATTTTCCTTCTAGTTTCAGCTACGTTTAG
The DNA here is from genome assembly GCF_002878395.1 of Capsicum annuum. NCBI lineage: Eukaryota > Viridiplantae > Streptophyta > Magnoliopsida > Solanales > Solanaceae > Capsicum > Capsicum annuum. The sequence continues at coordinate 103,920,165 of NC_061119.1, forward strand.
CTGGTGTTCCACATATCTATGATGAGGAAGTGTGTAGGAGATCTGTCACAAATTATCTCTGTTAAGGATATTAGTATTTCAGATTCTTTGTCATACGGGGAGGTCCAGATGAAAATTTTGAATCGTCAAGTTCGTTAGTTGAGAACTAAGGATGTAGCTTTGGTAAAGGTTCTATGGAGGAACCACAAGGTAGAAGAGGCTACTTGGGAATCCGAAAAAGACATGAAGTCCAAGTATCCATTCCTATTCCCCGTTCTGGAAAATCATGCTTAAGGTATGCGTTGATCTTGCCATCTTTGTTTTTTGATTTTATTAAAGGAAATATTGATTTCCTTCGCATCTTTGTTTCTAACTTAGTAAGGTAAGAGTAGAAATGTTTGGGGTTTAATCATTATAGTAAATGCCTTGTCCCATCATTCAAGGACGAATGATCCAATCGGGGGAGAATCAAAACACTCCGAATATTGGCCCTTGGAAAAATTCCTGAGCTTTGAGCTCACTATCTCATAAAGACTCATCATACGAGTTCGTATGATGTGGTTACTGGTTAGGTGACCCTAGTCGTAAGGTGTTTAGTTGATGGTGATTAGATTTTCTGTCTTGGTTACGACCTGGTGGTACACATAGTAAGGGGTGGTGAAGAGTCGTTAGGACAAACCTTAATCAAATCCGTAACTTAGTGGCTTGATTTGTCTCTGAGTATGAGTGGCTCACTAAGATCTGTGATAAGTGGCTCAGTAAGATCCGTAAGGATAGTTTATGAGTGGTAGGATTGAGTTGTATGTTTTCAAATGTCTAATCCCTTGGGTTTTGTCTTGGATACGACTACACCATACGAGTAGTATGGTTAGGTCATGAGTGGGGTCATGGAGTCCTAAAGAGGACAGTGTGTGGGTGTAAAACTCACTGTCTAGGATATGAGTCTTATGATGTGGCGACGAGTCAACAGGTTAACTCGTAACCAAGGACGACATTTTATAGCTTTTAAGCTGATATTATTCTATATATTTCCCACTTTAAGTCCCTTTGATACCATGAATTAAAACCTTGCTTGGGACTTTATTAACACATCATTCCCAATAAAACACTCTCAAATTCTCTCTCAAACTCTCTATTCAAGAAAGATCTAGGGTTTTATCAAGTTAATCTATTAGGGGCTTTCAAGGGTGATTTGTGACACGACCAAAACCAGGGGCTTGTCATAATGGGCATCCCAAGAACAACAAAGACTAGAGACCACCACTGTTACCCAACCCAACCGACCTATGAACATCCTAAGCATATTATGTACACAATTGATAGTTCAAGAACACCTTTCCAAAACATGCTAGCCTCAAGAATTGGCTCACCTAGTTAGCAAAATCATGCACATTGTTCAATCAAAGACATCATATAATAAACCCAACATTCATCAAGCATGTGCCCTCACAACAAGAGAGTTACCTATAATTACTCATATAAATGCTACTTTTAACTAATTGGGTACAAGAATCAAATTAAGCTCACTCTCACAAAGAATTCACAAGTTACACATAATGAAAAATAGGCTTGCCCTTAGTGTAGTACTTCACTACTATTAGAATGATGAAACTTAGGATCAAATAGGTTTTTAAATGTTGTAATGTAGTATAAGGGATGGGTAGGAACTATTTTTGCCAAGAATAGTAAATATCTTTCCTATGCTCTTCGATACATCACATTTTTAATCAAGACCATTCTCTAACATCGAACTCACGCCATTTTTGTCTACCTACATCTTTTGTTTTGTCCCATCTCATTAAGATCATTCACATATACTATGGTGGAAGTATGCTATATACACATCATTCGATTTTACCCTTCTTCACACCCATTATATGTTACACACCCCAATGATAGCCACCCCCAACTTAAGCAATTGCCTTAGTTGAGGTGCATAATGACCAAGGAGGACCAGTGCTAAAACAAGTTCATTGTAACACGCTTAGGATAAAATGGGAATTTCTTTAGTACAAATTTCTCTAACTCTCAACCAGATCAAAACAATTTGTACACACCAATAACTATCACTTTAGGGCTCTAATTTCACCTTTCTCCTACTTGAATTTTCAACTCCTTGACTCAATTAATTTTGCACTAAAGCACTTAGGATCATGGATCAAATTAAGGTCAATAAAAAATGGGGATTAAGATACATATGAGGCTAAGAAAGAATAAGATAAAGGCTCAAATAGAAAGACTAATATTATACACATTGGTAGGTCAAAAGAGGGTATGAAACATGGCTATCAAAGAAATACCTTATCATCTCTGACACCAACACTCTTTATTTCGCTTTGCACATACACCAGGCAAGTTCTAGACATCACATGCAATAAGGAAAATACTATAACCTCGCACGCACATGGAACATGCTTAACTCAAGCAGGATCATCATAGACTTGAAACCAAACAATAACATAAATTCTAATTAATCCAACAAGTACAAGAGTCATAAAAATAAGCCTAGGAGTCTCAACAGTAGAAATTCACACAATCAACATACTTCTTACCATCAAATAACTTGCATCATCTAGTGAAATATAGCTCCGACAAGGATATTTAACTTATTCCTAACACAAAACTTTTAAATTTTCCCAAAAAATGGAAATTTCCCCACCCCACACTTAAAAATCTACTTTGTCCCCAAAGTGTACTCTAAAGTAGAGATAAAAATACTCCCTAAGGCCTCTAGGACTAGCTAGTAGCATCTTTAAATATCAAGAGAGTCCAAGAACCGCACAATTAGTCTTTTCCATGTTTCTTACCTTAGGTTTTTGGTACTCAAACATCCCATCAACATGTGACTCAACAAAAACAAAAACTAGTGAAGTAAAAACTAAAATACTAAAAATAAAACATACCTTAACTTGGGTTGCCTCCCAAGAAGTGCCTGATGTAGTGTCACGGCACGACCCAATCAACTTTTTCCTCCACGTTGAGGATATGAATTTCACCCCCAACTTCACATCCATTTTTTTCATCGCTCATAGGGTAGTGGTACAAAAATTAAGGAACCGAGTAATGGATGGTGCATGGTAAACCACTCGACCTTGAAGTGAGGTGTGTTTTTATGTTGCAAAATTAGTGTAAAATCAAGAATATAGGATTCCTATTCCTCACCTTCACACTCTCCCACTATTTTAGATGATTCCACAGATAACAACTCATCTAAACATAATGTATAAAAGTTCTTTAAGTGATGGCCAACCAATTCTATTTCAAAATATACATAATCCGCAACACCCTCACTCTTATTCACCTTCTCAATTTCAATCTAAAGAGAAAGATGACAACAAAGTGGCTATGATTCTTATGTCTATTCCACATATTGGCTAGTTTCCTTCTTTGATTTACTCAACCTCTGTGGAGATATTAGTGTGGTATGTCCTTAAACTGTTAAGCAATTTTAGTTTTCGAGTACTTAAACTTTTTTGAATTATCAACAACATTGTCTACATCTGGTTGGAGAATCAACTTTGTATCTACCTCCTTAGTTGTCTTTAGATGTTCTTCGTTTAGATCTTTATCATTCCTAAAAGTGATTGCCACTACTTGGTTAGAAGGTTCAGTGTCACTTGGCAAACCACCTTGAGTCCTGGTATTTTTTGCCTCTTATATCTACCCTAACTAATTATACAAATACTTTGTATTCACCTATTGGTTCTTTATGTTTTCTGCCAACTATGCATATGATGCTAAAATATATTTCATGATCTCTTTTATATTGCTAGTTTAAGTCGTGGCCTGAATTCCTTAAACCTACTATTGCTGAAATTGTTGTTTCTGGTTGTTTCATGATTGAATTAGTGGATGAGTCTACCATATTGGATTGTAGGTGTTCACATAATATATCCTTTGAGTATAGCCCACAAATATTTCTAAATCGGGATTGACAGTGCATATAGTTGTTGTAATACCCCATATTTCCCTAGAATAATTTAAGTCCTAATACATGTGTATTTGTATATAATATTCTTGAATCACCAATTATTTTCAGTTTAGAGCCTTCCAATGCATAGGAAATTGAATTAGCTTCCCAACGATATGAAATTTTCCCAAATCCAATAACTGGGTAAGAAGTTATGGAAATTTTAAGTTTCAGTCGTTAAACACCATCATTTTGACCCTTAGCATGTCGTGGAGCCAGTATAAATAACAATTGTCAGTTTCTAGTGTGGTATCGCGATGTTGGAGCATTGTACCATGGACCCACTTTATGTTTGTTAATTTTCAGTGAGCCTCCGTGATTATGATGCGTTGCAGAGCTGGCCAAAATGGTATTCCAGTGAAGGACCACAATCTTACCGCATTGCACCATTGTCCAGTTTCCCAATTGTGTTTTCTCAGTGACTTAGTGTGATAGTGGCGTGTCACGCCAAGGCCAAAAATCCGGATCTTCAGTTTCCAGCTTGCATTTTAAATTCATTTAAGGGTATTTGGGTTTTTTTTCCTAAGCCCTTAAACTTGTCCTGAACATGAAATTTAACCCCTAATTGACCTAAATACTTAGCATTATTCAATTCCAATCAAATTAAAGATCCCATTTTAAAGAACAAGAAACCCTAGCTTTGAAATTCAAGGCCCACTCTCAAGAACTCCCTATCAATCCTCCTAATTTCACTATCCCAGGTGTGTTAAATGTTCATCCATAGGTCCCTTCCACTCATGGAGTCTAAGTATCCCATTTTAATTACCAAGTGATAATATTTCCAAGTTATTATCTTTTAAATTATTATTTCACCCATGAATCTCCATGAACTATGATTTTATACCATATTTCAATGAAATTATTATTGTTATTCGATTCTCCATGTTTTAATGTTATCATTTATTGTATTAAACCATTACTTAGTGATTTTCATGTTAAATTCATGTTATTTATACAAGTTCCATAGTATTCCCATGATTTAACTAAGCTATGAACTATAAGTGTTTGATAAAATGCCTACAAGAGTAAATGTTTTATGAAAGCCTTCATGCTATGTCCCATAAGCTTCAGTACTATTTTACTATTGTTGTTTTGAGTCCTAGGGGTATTGAATACCTAAAAACCATAGTTGTTTATGTAGTCTAGTCTCAGTACATTACAGAATAGTCTTCAAAACATAATATGAGCATTAGCAGAATAGTTAAATATCAGTCAATTAAACTCAGAATAATCTAGTATTTCAGTGTCTTTCAGTTGGGAGTAGGATTTAGGACCGAGTGAGTGTAGGGATGGTGGCATCCTCATCATATAGGCAGATTCGTTAGTAAAAGTACCTATACTCTAGAACTATATAGCTAGCATAAGATATGAGAATTCACCCATCAGATTAGGCTTGACTATCTCGCAGGGGTCACCCATCAATTCAGGCTTGACACCCTTAGTCCTTTGGACATTATATCAGTTTAGTGGATCCACAAAGCCAGTATTAGTACACATAGCACAGTATTAATACCCTTCCAACTGAGGTTATAGGTTGGACCCTGATTAGCTCGAATTAGAGAATGTTGGTTAGATGATACCTCCTACAATCTCAGTTATAGTCCCAATTCAGTTATTCAGTCTTAGTGTTGTTTAACCAAAGAATACAGATTTAACTTATTTTAGTATTTTAGTTTATAGATTTCACTCAGATAATGTTATATGCTTGGTCATACATCCTTAGTGTCTACAAATTTTTATGTATCTTCAGTATTTATTTATTTTCATGCATACTCAGTATTTATAGATTTCCACATATTCCTAGTATCTACAGATTTCGCACTCCCTATTCAGTACTCCAGGATTTATGTGTATATTTAGTTAATTATTAGTCTAGTTCATGGAACCATGCATATCAGCCTACCTCGTTTAGCATACTAGTACATTTAAAGTACTGATCACAGACCTTTTCTTTTGTGCTATGATGTATGATATCATGGTTCTGTGCTCAGTTCCTGGTTCACAATTAGACTTATCAGATCATCAGCAGTAGCAGTGGTGAGTCCTCATACTTCGAGGATAGGCTTACTTTATTTAATGTCTCAGTTTAGTAGTTAGTTGGAGTTAGTTAGGGCCTACCCCATCAACTCACAGTCATTCAATTTTAGAGGCTTATAAGACATTAGAGTTAATTATTCAATTTTCATTCATTATAGTTAGTTATCCAGTTTATCAGTATTTTATCAAATTCAGTCAGTTGTTTCTATAAACTCATATTTCAGTTTTGAATTCAGTTATTAAAACCTTATGGCATGTTAGTATTCTTCTGTATTTATGATCATGTTATCGGGTCCTTATAGCAGGTAACAACTCATGGGTTAGCTAGTGAACCCTCAGGACTATAAGCACTATGTGACACCCAGAGTGTGCTCTCGGGTGTTGAATGATTACTGTTACCAGTAAACATACACCAACTTATGGTCTGGTCCACAATAGGATAGTATCTACCTCATATTATGAAGATCCCATCCATGCATTTCTATCAAAATCTAGGCAAAATTTCTTTCGATGGGGTGCCCTAAAAAAATGACAAGAATCGTCATCACTCAAAAACCATCTATCCTAGGCTGTCATATCAAGAAGTGTGAGAAAAAAGTAAAAGAAACTAAAAAGAAAAATTACTAAACTATGTACAACTCAATATAGATAAAATAAAAAAAAGATAGTTGCATATTTACAAGTCTTCAGCAATGGCACCAAAAAATTGTTGTGCCCAAATGCACACACGTGTGCGTGGTCTCACCAAGTAGTACAGTGGCCTTAAATAAAGTTGACTATCAATCCCATAGGTACTTGTGTTAACAAGTATCCAATTTTATTTTAGCTATTGAGATTAAATTGATGCAATTCATAACCAAAAGGGTTTGATGATGATAACTAAATTTAAAGTAAATAATGCGTAAAAGTAAAGTTCTTGGACAATCAATGGATAGAAACCCAGGGTTAAGTCTCTACAAAGATTCATACTACACTATTAAACTTCATTAGTTATATATTACTTATGTTGGTTGTTGATTTATAGGGTTTATCATATGATCATGGTCTCCAGACATCTAATCGTCTACGTAAATTGGACATTAAAACTACATCATTGAGCGGGAATGTAATAATAATACAATTAGATGAATAAAGCTATCATCCTACATGTGAACCAAACATGACTTCTAGGTATATCCCTATCCTAGTTGCTAATTCGAATTCATTATTTTATAAAAGAATAAGAACCTTGTTCTATCTATCCCCACATTCTAACTTCCTATTCCCAATCTCAAGATCACAAGGTTGAAAATATATGTATTCTAAGGTTAGATACTCATTCAAATAGTGAAAACAAGGATAAAAAAAACAACAAAATATGATAAGCAATCCAAACAAACTCAATCCAAAGAGAAAGTAAACATGTTCTTGGTCTTAACCTTGAAAAAGGGATTTTAGCCACTCATGGACATAAACGTAATCAAGATAAATGAATACCTGATAAAATCCATTCAAAATCTAAAGTAAAAGAATAAAAACCCTAATTGAAGTGTTTTACATCCTCCCTCAATGTTTCTAAGTCATCCAAGCTGTATAACATCAAGTACAAGTGTCGTATTTATAGGAAGAAAAAACTATCAATTTTGGAACTAAGATGTGTCATGGGGTTAATTTATCACGTCTAACTGCGCGACGTGCCCTTATCAAAACAACACAACATACAAGATGACAAACTTGAAACTTAAGCTAAGAATACAAGTTTTGTCCCTTTTGATCTTTCACTTAGTTTTAACTCTTGGCATGATTAAATTACACTTTAAACACTATAAACAAGTTGTAACGCACGTAATTAAACAATTATACCATTAGGAACTCATTATACATATGATAATCCATCGAGATCAACTAGAACAACACCTAGCTCAAGCTAGTAACACTAGTTTTATCATTAGAACTGTAAGTGACCAAATTAAGTACAAACTTGTTTGAAATACACCTTAAATATTATAATCAAGTACTTAAAACACTTTGATGCTCAATTATGTCATCATTCAGTCATAAAGCACATAATAAGTCCTTAAAACAATGCTAGATAAGCTCGGATAACAATAATGAAGTGCGTAAATCCACCTCAGATCATAGGTGAATGCTAGCATGAACTTAGGATAAGGATAAAATAATGCCATTTAAATAACCAAGTAAACCATCCATATGCATACAAACCATACATATATATAAAACTATACCAGGAAAAAAAGTCGGGTTTATCATACATTTAAAACCATTAACCTGGGTATATGTAGCTTAACCGTCCTTAACCACCCATGGGCTATATGGGTCTAGTGTAACCCCTTGAATGAGCCTCGATGTGTATAGCCACATGAACAAAAGATACCATAAGAGTAAGGGATTCCCCAGTACAATTCATCATCCATGATACATATGTATAGTGTACTTAGAGGATTCACGTATACGTCATAGTATCATAAAAGGTCACCATGACTTACCCCTCATGTCAGGAAATATGAGTTTCCAGTGTTCATCTGTTGGAATCCCACCTTCACGATTAGCTATCACACCCCACCTTTATTTCTCAATTAGAAGCATTTCCAACAAACGGAAACCACTATTATTAATCGAGGCTATACATAGTAGTATCGTCATACTGGCTATAACTTGTAATTATTGTCACTAGACAAAACTTTTTGAGATCAAGGGATTTCTATGTACGCATAGATCACATTATCCAATAACATGGGGGAGTCCCATGTACCCCACAAATATTCCATTATTATGATTACTTAGTAGATTTTATTGTACCCCACAAGAATGATTATTAAAGCCAATACCAATCTATTTTGACCATTCAACACCATGTATCAATTTAGGGTTCCATTACCACATTTAAACCATGCATAAGTTCCATTAAAAATCCAATAGTGTAGTGAAAACTTTCTCATAGGCATTTCATCAAACACATTGGGGGCATATTATTTCCAAAGACAAAGACAATTACCAAATACCCATTCCCATGCAACCAATTATCCAAAACCACCATTACAGAATATAAAAGCATAATTAAGACATGGGAAAACCATAACCAAGCATTTATAACCAAAACCCCAAAATTATATTTGAAAAGTCAAAGCCATACAATAATCAAGCCGTGAAAACATTGTATAAAACTATGACTTTAGTTAAAACTAACCATGATTGTAGAGAACATTCCTTAAACCAAGAAGATGATGGAGAAAATTCACTAATACAAGCCCTAAATTAATCCTTAAGATGAAACCCTAGCTTCCCTTGCCCAAGAACTTTGGAAACAATTAGAGAGTGCTTTTATAAGTGTTAAAAAATAGAATAAAAGGGAAAATAACCTCCCAAGCGAGTTAAAAGTTGTGGGTCCTCATTAGGTTAAGTGGGGAAATATCCATATTGCCCTCACTTAAACTACACCAAAATCTCGTCAGAGGGATATAACTATTTATACCATTCATACCCTCCAATATGAGTGATACCCACCACTCATACCCAAGGTCATCTTGCTGTTACCCAATACAATCTAAGGTATGATTTACCCTAAGCCATGTCGTATCCATGCATACGTGTGGTATCCACCACTCGTACGCAAAGCCATCTCCCTTAGATCCAACACTGTCTAAGGCACGATTTACCCTAAACTATGTTGTATCTCATGGTAAACCACTCATACTGAGATCTAACTTAGTCTACCAAGTCTAAAATTAAGTGAGGGAAATATCCAAACCAAATGACCCATGTCCACCAATACAACTCATACCACCCAGGTCGTATCTATTCTAGAAGCAAAATCCAATCGACCAACCAATACTATTCAGTATACGACTAACTCATAACAATTATATCCTAGTGTACGAGTCATTACCCCTAGTCGTATCATGTCTAGAGACCAGAAATCCAAGAAATTTTCAAAGGGCCAGAAACCTAGGGTATTTTAATTTCTCTCTATACTTCTTGGTGTCTAAGGTATGTTACTTCTCCCTCATTATTATTTTACTAAAAGCATATTTTTTAATGTATGTCTGTCATGGTATTGTTATGGTTTTGAAAATAAAGGTTGGGGGTTCTGAATATTCATGGTTGAATAATTTTTCTCATGGTTTAATTACGGTTTTCCTTATTTGAAATACAATTTTGATCATGTGGGAGCATGAGTATGGTGGTTGAACTTAGTAATGTTAACTTTCTCTAAACGTAAGACTTTTGAAGTGGTTATGACCCCAACCTTGTATTGTAAAACTGGCTAGTCGTATGAGAAATTTGGGAATGTGAATTAGGTGTATAATGGAATTAGCATAGTGTTTGATTTAACTTACTTTTGAAACTAATGCATGGCAATTTATTTAATGGTTGAGGATAGTTTTTAAAACCTTATGGGGTAAGGGAATCCACCAAGTGAGTTTATAATGTAAACCTTATGTGGTATCGGGAATCCCCCAAGTGATTTTAATAATAGTGTGTGGGGTACATAGGAATCTTTTAAGTGTTCGCTAATGACATTTCTTGCGAGCTATAGTCAGTATGACGATACCACTTTATAATGCCTTTATAATTTACTATTGGAATTTGGTGGTTTGGTTACATGCTAAATATTTTTATTGGGCAGTAATAGAGTTGTGGTAGCAAGTCGTGAAGGTGTGAATCCAAAGGATAGACATTAGAAACTTATGTTTGCTGATATGAGGGTTGCTCTTGGTGACCTTAGGCTTTTGGGGTATATAGTAATCCCCCAAGTATATACTTGTATATATGTATCATGGATGGAGAAGGGTACATAGGAATCCCCAACCCCAATGATACCCCTAGGACACTTGAAACTTATGCTCTAATATGAAGTTTTGCATAGCCTGAGACTAGCCCCTAATCGTGACACGATGCTTGGAACCACTAGTGATCCTAAGCAAACCCATGAACTGGCATACTGATTGAGCAACCGATTTAAAATGTATATAAAAGCTTAATTTTCTAAGAGGAAACATAACCATGAGAAAATTTGAATAAATATGATACTGTATAAGTTTACAACACGATAAATCTGAAGAAGGAAATTGAATTACATGTAATTACTTTGACTGACTACATATAAAGACTATATTATATTGACTATAGGTAGCTGACACGTACCTCCAACTACCACAAATCAATATATAAGACTAACAACAATATGGTACATGAACTACAATTGTTTGGAGTTCCTGAAATAAGAGAACTCATCACCTATTGGTTGAATGCTGAGAACTATCTGACCCTAGCGTGTGGACTATATTTGATACCTACATTATGAATAAATATAACCACAAATCCATATAGGTGGTCAGTACGTTGGAATATACTAAGTATATGGGATATGCACTAAATTATAGAAATATTTAAAATATGCTTTAAAACTTAAGGACATGAGCTATTTATTGAAATATGCATCTAAATCATGGATGTACATAAAAATAGCAAGGCATAGTGAAATTTGTAAAAGATGTAATAAAAATATATTTGTAAGCTAGGAAATAATAGAAATATGAAGGGTATACATAAATCTTAAGTTAAATCTAAATAGGTTGCAAATCATACTGAGGATCATGTATAAATACTGAGCATGAAATTATGAACATGTAAAATGAATGCAAGACCACGTAAAGCATGTGCTGAAATAATATGTAAAATTAACTAACTAAATAGCTAGTAAAGTGAAAACTTGGTCATGCAAACCTGAGCTGATATAATCTGAATAGTGAATTAAACTAAAATTATGGGAGCTATTATGTAATCGACTTACCCCAATTAGAGCATATCAGGTTCCAACCTATAACCCTAACTGACAGGGTGTCAGTACCTTTCCACGAGTACTAACACATAGATGACGATATGGATCCACAAGGCTAATGTCCTAAAGGACTAGGGAGTCAGTCCTAAATTTATAGGTGACCCTTAAAAGAGTGTCAGAACTAAACTGGAATATGACATCTCATAATCCTATGCTGGCTATGTATCTCTGGAACTTAGGGACTACTACTAAGGACTCAATCCTAACTGGCAGGTGAGTCCCCATTCCTAGGTTTGCTCGATGCTAAATCCTACTCCCAACTAAGTGACAATGGAATTATTATAGGTTTAAAATAATGTGATACTGTATTGATAAGTGCTCAACATGAACATAGTAGTCTGAATTATAATAATAAAAACATAGTATGACTGACTTATAACTTGAAAATAGAAACATGAAAAAACACATAGGTATCAGGTATTCATAAATCTCCAGCACTAAATAATTTCTTTAAATATGGAATATCATCTAAATCACTAGTAGTAGATCATAATTCATAGACCTAAAACAAAATATATTTTAGTTAACTGATAAAATGCATAAATTATAACATAGGGATGAAATAAACTTGGGAGGATAATAATTTCACATGGTTTAATTCATAACTTGATAATTTAGCATGAAATCAATGGAATATGACATGGAAAATTGAAATTTAAATTATGAATAAATTAATTCATATGAAAAGACATGTCGACATGGCTTGAATTCAAATTACTAAGAGATACATGGATTAAATTCATAATTTGCAAGAATAATTTCATAAAATAGAATAAATTTCATACTTTTATAAAAAATTAGAATTTTGGGCTCAATGGATAGAAGGAACCCAATGATGAATACCCCACATACCTTGATTTAGAAGCCTTAGATAAATTTCTTGGGATTGAACTTGAATTTAAAGAACCCTAGTTGGCTTTTGGGAGAAATGAATTGCCTCTTTTTTCTTTGTAATGAATGGTTTTTGAGTTATTATAGATTAGGGCACTATTTATGCTTGATAACTATTGTTTGGAGGGTGAAACAATGTAGTTTTGGGGTTAAAAGTGTGGGAAAAAACCAAAAACCCCTTAAAAATTGTCTAGAAGTTGCCTAGAAGCATCCCCGATGACTTAGGTTATGACTCATAAGGTCTGGCTACAAATCGTGACTTGAGTCGTAGTTAGAAACCTATTTTTAGACTTTACTACCTAGATTATGACTCCTTTCTAACAACCCATAATGATACATTACGAGTCCTAGTCTAGGTAGCTTTGATAGTGCTTCAGTAAATTGGCCATAACTTTTCACCCCGATATCGGATTAAGGTAAAATTGGTATTATTAGAGATCAAATTCAATTATCTATCTGTTGGTGGTTACTTTAGCTAAAAGATTCTTAGTATACAAAAATTTATGCTCTTTTGAAACTGACTATAGTTATATACTTCTCAAAAGTTTATCGCTAAGAAGATGTTTTAACTTTTCCAAAATCTAGGAGGTATTTGAGGATTTAATATATATGTAAGTCACTAATAAAAACACCAAAACATGAGGCTTTATTCGTTTATCCTTTACTTTCAAGATATGGGTCAACACAATAATTCATAATGTCTGACTATGATTCATGTGCTAGACTCGTAACCACTGGAATAGATTCTTGCCACGTTGTCAGATCAAGGTGAGACTTGTAGCATTATAAAGATAACTTCATGGGATATCTTTTGAGAGATTTAGAACATAAAATCTCAGGGTATTATAGCTTACTTATTCTCCATTGGGTATTAATATGATTTGTTAGTTCTTTTTCATATTTATTCAAATTGCTACCTAGTAGGTGATCCTTATAAGGTGGATCAAGTGTATTGATCTTATTTAGAGTATGTCGTTGGGGTAGATCTGCTTATTTTGCATGTTGTAGGGTTTGGTGTGATTCGGTTGTGATCTTCTTGATGGTTATGTTATGGAATATAGGTAGATTAATGGTAGATATTGGTGTGTTCAGATTATGAAAGTTTATTCTAGAGGGTTGCTCAAGGTTTTCAATATCATTCGGGATCAAAGGAGTTATTCAATTTTTGGGATGATGAGTTATGAATAAAGAAAGTTTACAACTAGTACACTTGTGTGGAATTATCTAAAGTTATTGTTACAAATATGGTGTGTGGGTTATTATCTTATGAAATTGCATCATTACATATGTGATTTAAGTTAATACATTGACAATGAGATCTACCATATAGGATGACTAGGTCTATTAAGTAATCTGATGAGAAAACCTTATGATGGATTAGACTTGTGATATGAATAACTCAAAAATATTATAGTTTCAGGATTCTAGTTAAGCAGAGAATTTTTTTTTAGGCAGTTGGGGTTTGTAATTTATTCCACCTTGTTGATTAGTTTTATGTGCATAGAAAGACTTATAGTGTTTTGAGACACCCCTCTAGTAGGCCGAAAAAAACTACACTTATAAGAGTATCTACTTTTGATTTAGAAGGTCATGGATTCATCTTCAGGGATTGGGACTTGTATTCATAGTGGAGTCGTTACTTTATTATCATTCAAATTATGATGATACTACTTCATGTTCTAAATGGGTTGTTATGGGTCGGTAAACAAAGTTGTCTACATAGTTTAAGGTTAGATTTTGGATATTTATGGTAAGGATACATTGTGGTAGTAAATTATGCTATAGTATGGATTGGAAAGATAAGAAAGATTACACGTGTTAGTTTTGTAGGAATTGAAAGGACTTGTACTCAGAAAAGCACATGGTTTGAGGAATTTATTACTTTTGAAGTTAAAGGGCACACAAAAGTATTCTACTCAAGAGTTTTGACTTAGAGTATAACGCGTTGTTCTATGGATCTTGTGCCAAAGGATATAGAATGGTGAATGAATTAAGACTCAAGGCATCATGTATAGATCCATGGCTTAGAGTAAAAGTGTGTAAATTTTAGCTATTAGTTCAAAAATGGTAGTATGAGATGAACATTAGTTAGCAGAAACTAGAGTGGATTTTCACACTTATGAAGGGTTTAGTAACGCCTTTCTACAAACTTGATTTTGATATGGGTGACTATTAGTGTTATTAGGGTAATTTTACACTTTTATGCCAGGTTGAATTGTTCATGTTATGACAAGTTTCTTACAAGTGTATTAATGAAAGAGCTTTCCATGATACTAAATATTGAGGACTTTGGTTGAATGACATTACTTGGATGATGAAAACCTCTTAGATTATTATTATGGATTGCATAAATATTGGTGATGTATAGAGTATATTTTCTTGTGGTATGGAAAGGTTTGGGGGTAATTTGTGATTTTTCCAAAGGGTTTATCACGAGGAATTTAATTATTTAAATAGTGATTAAAGAATATCATATGAGGATTCATGTGGAATTGATATTGATTTCTAACTTAGCATCTTCAGCTCTTAGATATCCTACTTTTCAGTTAGGAACTTATGCTATCAACCTTGGTTAAAATTGATTTTATCAGAGATGCTTATAATGGGCTTTAAGGTAGCAGAGGATCAGAGTTCAAAGTCGTGTTGCATGGCTATGTGTTTATTTAGGTTCCTAGTATTTTCTTTGTATAGTGGTGACACTAAATTTTCTTTTAAATTATTGTCTTATGGTATTAGTGATGGGTTTATTAAATTGAGTATGTTTAGAACCTTTATTGCAGTTAACTCAGTTATTGGGTAGAAGACTATTTAGAAATAAAGAAATTTGACGTGTTGACATATTTTTGTTCAAATACTAAAGTAATGGCCTAAAATTTAAAATGTAAAGGGATTTTGTTTACCATGATGAACTAGTGTTTTACAAAAGTGACATCATTTGGAAGTGTTCGTATAAGGTCTATGATGGTAATTTCAGCTAATTGACAGTTTTTGTCCTTATCTTTAGTGGTGGATAATCTAACTACTCTTAAGAATATTTTTAGATTTTAATTGTATTTTGTCCATTTAGCTCCTCCCTATTGTTGTTTTATAATATTTATGAGTTGCTGGAGTTGGTTATACTTCTCCCCTTTTTCCAGAAAGATAAGAGATCTAAGCCAATTAGAGTTTACAACCTCTAATATTAAATAAAACATGAAATATTAGCTAAACCCATATCAAACAAATATTAATTAAAGCAAACTAAGTATTAGAATATAAGTAGGAATAGGAATATTATATGGAATCTAAGTTGAAAAATGAGTCTAATGTAGTGTCTATAATTAGGATCTAAATATAATAATTTAGACAACAATTCAATAATATTCTTCCCCTATATTTCTTGCATGGTATCAGAGAATTGGTGAGAAACTGTAGAAAAAGAAAAAGAAAGTCATTGTGCATCAATTTTTAGTGACTAATTTGTGTCATTATCTATTTTATGGGTTTTGTACAAAATTCAACACCACCATAAGGTTCAAAAAGCTCAAGTGACAAAAACCTGACTAAAACTACTAGAAAAATCCAAGTCATGTGCTCCCACGTGCCGGTCGAAGTTCCATTTTTCCTGTGAGATCTGTGTTACAAACTTGCGTGTGAGGTATTCTCCAATCAACTTTTTTAGTTATTCCTTTTTTTGTTGGGGTTGACCATCTATTCCAACAGTTCTTTTCCAGACTTTATTAGTTTTCATATCCTGGCGACTATCAACTGTCAAAATTTTTGGCAACTATTGTCTTGGTTGATTCAAACCTTTTCTTTAGAACTAATTACTCTTGTTGATTTCAAGTCAAATAATATTGTGAAATTAGAATTTTGTAGCCAAAACCTTTATTATATGATTAATTCTTAACCTTTAATAGGAGATCAAAAAATCAAATTTTATAATCCAAGTCAATGGGGGGAGGTCGTTTAGTAAGATCTCGATCTAGTTGTAGTTCTTGTAAAAGGATTGGACACACTCATGACGTATGTTATTCTCAACCAAAGTGTAGTTATTGTAATAGGTTTGGATATACTTGTGGAATATGTTATTCTTTGCATGGTTAACCACTTATAAATGTTTATGTTGTTCAGTCTAACTCCATTGGTAATCAATAGGTGTATTTATCTGTAAAGGAATATAATGAGTATCTTCAGTATTCTGCAAGTAAGCAGATATTTCTGCTAGTAGCCTCAACTACGCAATCTCCTACCTTTGGATCATGGGTTGTGGAGTCTAGTGCTTAGTGAAAACTAGTTTAGATGGCCAAACTGATTGACTTAAGGCTCTCCTTGTTGCTAAGGGGTGAACTCAGATATTTAGGCTAGATTATAGCGATACATTCTCTCCTCGGGCTAAAATAACACCTGTTCATCTTTTTTGTCCTTGGCTATTGTTCGAAACTGGTCTTTTTCTTAGTTGGATATCAAGAATTTTTTTCTCCATGGCAACCTTAAAGAGGAAGTTTATATGGAGAAAAACCTTATTTTTTTGCTTAAGGGGAGTCTAGTATAGTGTGTCAATTTCGTTGATTACTTTATGGTCTAAAATAATCTCCTCGAGCCAATTTTGGAAAGTTCAACACAATAATTCAAAAGTTTGGTATTATTCACAGTAAAGTAGATCACTCTCTATTTTATTGATAGTCTTCTCAAAATCTATCTATTAATTTGGTGTTTATATTTATGATATCGTTATTATGGGAAAATGCTCAATATGGTATCATTAGATTGAAACAACACCTCTTTCAACAATTCTAGACAATAGACCTCTCCAAACTGAAGTATTTTTTTGGTATTAAAGTTGCTCAGTCCAGATTAGGTATTGTTATATTGAAACATGAGTATACCTTAGATGTTATTGAGGAAATAGTAATGATAGGATATAAAACTATTGATACTGCTATGGATCTAAATACTAAACTACTGCCTGGAAAAGGAGAGCCACTGAATATCCTAGAAGGTGTAGATGTCTAGTTGGTAAGTTGAATTATCTCACACTGACCAGACTTGATTTTCCTATCTTATGAGTATTGTAAATCAATTTATAGAGTCTCATTGTGATAGTCATTGGGATATAGTTGTTCACATTGTACGATATTGTCATGACCCAAACTAGGGTCTGGCTGTGATGGGTATCTCAAGTCTACCGTGTATTGGACACCACCCCCTTTTCTTAGTCAAAAAAGACACAATACTGCTAGCAGTGAATGAATTTCAAACATATAACTAGATAGAATAAGCAAAAATAAGAATGTGCTAAAATCCATAATACCAACTCCCAATACACAGTAATCCACAAAGCCTATAAATAGACCAAAACCAATCTAAGTTGGGACATTCTCCTAACGATAGCCATAAGAATCCAATAGAAGTATTCTAAGACAAAAATGAAACAAGACTTCAAAATGATAGCCCTTTCAAAGAATGGAAGCTCACCACTTCAAAGCTGACTGCTGACAACCCAGAAATCCTATCACTACACAGGAAAAGTAGAAGTGTCTCCGTTCCTTGTATCACATAGGGATATAACATCCAAAGATGTTTAGCAGGTTGAGCACTAGCATGTAAATAAGGGATAAGGGAATAAGATAGTGCCATGATCGATAGTTAAAAATCATTCAATACAAATTTAAATAAGTCATATGCATATAGATACATATATAAATAAATATATGACATATTGGTATAGGGAACAAGGCTTATCACGAACTTTAAAACATTCACCTGGATTGCATAGCATAACTATCATAATAGTACCCACAGTCTATATTGTCCCTAGATCTTACCCTCCTAGTCAGTCCCCAATATGTGTATCTACGCAAACTAGAGAGTAATCATAAATATAGATACACAAAGGACTCAAACCTCTAGGTTATATATCAAGGGTGATATGAACACCTGATCATAAAGCATGGATAACTCGAACACCCAATTATTTAGACCCTAACGCCAGCAAATATGGTTTTCAGTATTAGTCCTCTCAAGACCTCCACTTTCACGGCAAGCTACCAAACCCCTTTATCCCAAACTAAAACACTTAGCACATAACTCATTTATATAGTAAAGGAGTCATTCATTAAGGTAATATTAGGTGGTATTATTATACCGATCATATCTTGCAATCATATGTCAATTTTCCAAATCCAATAATTTGCGAATGGGACTCTAACCCATTAAATAACAGGACTCCAAAGTTCCAAACAGGAACCAAACCCTTTAACCAAATGAGACTCTAACCCTACTCAGCCAATAGGAATCCAAAGTCCCAAGTAGGAACCAAATTATTTAGCCTTGTGAGACTCTAACCTATTGGCAAATAGGATTCCAAAGTTTTAATTCAAAACTATTTCATGATCACTGAGACCTTTAAAAAGCAAAATTACCCCTTTTTTTGAGGCACTAGTTTAAAATAGTAGACAAATCCAAATGATAATTAGTATTCAAAAACCAATCATGCAAGTGGGTTGAGGTTGTCATTTATTTTAATACTAAAAATCCAATGATTTGGGGGTATCCACAATCCCCATTCCATCACCATGCCCATTCACCCCAATGTATTTACAAATAATCAATTCAAAACATAATTATTCCATGAAATACATGTGAAAACATTTAAACAATCGTTATCCAAAACCCTCAACACATCATTCAAAACTCACATCTAATATTATGTGAATACCAAAGCAATTCTTTCCCATAATGAAAAACACAAGTTTAGGGAGAGAGATACATACCTTAATCATTAATAAATTTGGAGATGAAACCACCCTTGAGCTCTTAAAGACCAAACTCTTAAAACCCTAGCTCTATTATTGAATGGGGAATTTGAGAAAAGAAAAGAGAGCAATTGTTTGAGCAATGAGAATTTATGGGGTCCCTTAAGGTATTTTAGGGCATGGGTCCCTATTGGGGAAAGAGGGAAATGTCCAAAGTGCCCTTTAAATAAAAGCTAAAAAGTAACATCAGTCGTCACGAGTTACCTTATGACTCATGATGATTCCTTACGAGTCATTACCATGACTTGTGATGACTCCTTATGAGTCATCACCACAAATCGTAATGACTCCTTATGAGTCATCGCCATGACTCATGGTGTAACCAAAATCTAAGGGCACCCATACTGTTCTAACTACGAGTCGTACCCTATGACTCAGATTCAAACCTCATGACTCATTAAATTCTATCATAGTCTAGATAGTAACTTAGGGACCCCTTCACTGGTGACCCTATGACTCATATAAAGTCTTGATGACTCATTGAGTTTAGTCGTACTCAGAACAGAAATCTTAGATAACCTCACTAACTGCTTTACGATTGGGGTCTGACGGCCCGTAATGACATCTTACAATTTATAAAGTAAGCCATTGGTTGGGCATTAAGCACAACTCAAAAATTTTTAAGGGCCCAAATTTCTGGAGGGTTATAGATATATTAAGTTAGCTCTAGTTAAAGCACCAATCTTTGAGGATCGAGGCACGATCAGATCATTAGATATACAGATATTGATTGGGTAGGTTGACCTTATGATATACATTATACTTTTAGATATTGTGTTTTAGTAGGGGATATTTTATGTCCTGGAAGAGTAAGAAATAGAGTGTGGTTGCTTGATCTAGTGCAAAAGAATAATATTAATTAATGGCAGTATTCACTTGTGAGCTAGTTTAGATTAAAGAATTATTGAGAGAGTTAAAATTTTGAGAAATCAATGAAATAGAACTTGTGTGTGATAATTAAGCAGCTCTTTATATCACATCAAATTTGTTATTTCATGAAAGTACTAAAAACATTGTAATTGATGTTTACTTTGTGAGACAAAAAACACTTTCCAGAGGTATTGTTACAAAATTTATGAAATTGAGTGATCATCTTGTAGATATTTTCACAAGGTCCCTCACTGGTCCTCGTATTAATTACCTTTGTAACAAGATCGGTACATATAACTTGTATGCACCAGCTTAAGGAGGAGTGTTAGAACATGAGTAGGAATGTGTATAGTATATAGATTCCCAGTTAGAAAAGAAGCCTAATGTAGTGTCTATAAATAAAGTTTCAATGTAATAATATAGAAAATAATTCAATAATATTTTTCCATTATATTTCTCACACTAAGAACACCCAATCACAAACTTAGACCCAACATTACACACCTCTAAGATTTGAGGTTTTAACTATGCATGATCAAAGAGATAGAAATGATACCAAAATCATCAACTAAATTCTTCATAAATTAAATGTCCGAAAGGAAATTAATAAATATCCAATAATAATTCAATATATATATCTTCACCATTTTCTCCACACTTTGATTTTATATAACTTTTTAACCAGGTGATAAAAAAATTCCATTTACATGGCCTAGAAAACCAGGCACAAAAAATACAAAGTTACCACTGGATGAGATTTTGCGAGCTCTATTGAGCTCGCATAACACATATGTGATATACAACAACTATTTAACTTGCAAAATTTACTTCAGGTTGCTTGATTCTATAGAGCTCGCATAACACATATGTGATATACAACAACTATTTAACTTGCAAAATTTACTTCGGGTTGCTTGATTCCTCATTTTTTTTTGCCTTTCTACAAAGCTATAATGACATTGCATAACACTTGTGCAATACACACAACTAGAATCCAACCATACATAAGTGCAATATGAGAGGCTCTTTTATGATGGACATTTTGTACTTAGGCTTTTGCCATTCGTATTTCACTTTTATCATTAGAATAAAATATTATGCAATCTGAACTTTGACATCTCTTCTTCTCTACAAAGGTTTTGTTCCTTGTGGCACTTTAATGCTCTGTCATGCCCAAAACCAAGGGTCATGATGGCACTTATCATGATAAGCCTTGAAAATTAAGCCTATTATCCAAAATGATATAAATTAAGGAGATAATACTAAAATACAAAACAAGACTCCTACAACAGAGTCAAACCACACATATATAGTAATAACAGAAGTACATTATCAAAAATACCATACAAAAACCCCAAAAACTGGTGTAACAGTGTAAGAACTACTAAATATATCTAATAAGTCAAAAGATACAATGATAGTTCAAAAAGACCATAATCCATCTCATATCTAATAAGTCAAAAGATACAATGATAATCCAAAAGGACCATAATCCATCTCAGAATACTAAACAAGATATGAAATGGATAAAATGAGGTAATAGATCAACTCCGAAAGCCTAGATCGATCGCTACCTCAAATATACTCTAGATAATGCCTAAATCAACTATTGTGTAGTGCACTCATAATTATATCTATACCGAAAGGGAACTACAGGGGTCAGTATGGTCCACTTGTACTGACTAAGCATAATAGGTTGACTGAGCAAAGTAGAAAATAAAGCATACAAAATACACACTATGGGCACATCACCCATGGTAAAAAAATATCCCAAATGATAGACCACACCATCTCCACTAATAGTTCTATAATATAGACATATACCATATATAAATATGAGAAAGAAGCACAAATATCCACGTATGCAAAATACAAGTATAAGAAAGAAGTACAACTAACAAATATCACATCAAGTACAATAATAAAACATAGAATGAGCACAACATATGAAATTCATTAAAGGTGATGATGAGTGATGCTTGAGGTTGTCGCATAACCTTCATACACACCTATCAAGTTGTCTTCCTGAGGTAGTACCTATGGACCCTCTAGGTTATTTTATGTATTTCCACTTATTTTTGCCATTTAGATATTTTTTGTAGCTTCTCCAAGACATTTATAACTTGATGGAACTGATAGTTTGATTACTGAGTTTATTTGTTTCTTTGAGTCAATTCACTATTTTAATTTCTTCACTAGTTTAAATTGGCTATCAGGTGAAAACATCAGTTAAAAAACCTTATATGCTAATTCTAATAGTTCCAATAGCTCTGAATCAACAATTTTAGGTTTGGTGGATCCTTGGTTTGGGTCCCGATGCTTTTGAACTCATTTTGAGCTATTAGCCAAAAGTTAAGAAAAATGCCAATTGGGTGTGCGACCAACTTTTCTTTGAAAAAACCTCATATGGAAATTTTAACTATACCATTGAGTCTGGAACATTGAATTTGATAGAGTAGCATAGTTCGTTTGCACATATAGGATTTCAGATAAATCCTGAGGGTTTGGTAGAGACTTGAAAAAATTATAAGTCTCCAGCTGGTGCCTGATATTTGGTGTGACAACTAAAGCAACCATTTTAGTGCTTTAGTAGAAGGCACTTTAGTAGATCATTGGGTATTTTAGCAACCCTAGATCAGCCAACAGTTACTACTTTAAAAACACTTAGACTCTTTAGCGGTCACCGCTAAAGCGGCCCAATGTCTGCTTTAGCGGCATCCTCATACATGGGAAGGGTATAAATACCCTACCTAGCCCAATTTTCCTAATTATTATCCCATTCCTTAGAATTTTAAACCATAAAAAGTGAGAACTTTTTGGAGAAATAGTTGTGGGATGTATTGGAGCTTAGGTAAATTTTATTTACGTAATTCTTCATCGAGTTTGTGGTAAGCTTCCACTAATTTTATACTTAAATTTTCCATTCTTATGTAAAATCCCTAAAATCTTGGTGGCTTAATTTTAGCACCATTATAGCTCGGAACTCACCCATTTTTAATGGGTTAAGGTTCCTTGAGAATAGATGTACGTCGTGTTATTTTAAAAAATACAATTTCCACAAGCCAACCACACATAAGATTTTTGTGTAATTTTAGACCCAATGCATAATAGTGCAATATGGGTATCATTTTTTTTATTTTTATGAGTAAACTGTGATTTTGGTAGCATGGCACCTTTCGAAAGATTCTCAAAAATAAAAATTGATGGTTTTGCAAATTCTTTAGGCTTTTCTTCGACATCTAGGTAGGATAAGTTTATCTTCTCCATAGATTAAGCTGTCTCATAGTATGACTATAATATCATGCTAGATATGGGTGAGATTTAGTTATTGGAAGTATGCATGAGAATATTTGGATTAGTTGAACCATTTAGGTTATCTTGAAACCATAAATTTGGAGTGATTATCTTAGTTACTAATGTCTTAGGTGAATTTGGCCTCATGGTTTGTGCTTAGAATGGAACTGCCTTATTTTGGTAAACTAGGAAAAATATCCTTAGCCCTTTATGTTTAAGGTGGAATTGACCTTAGTTTCTTAAGTTAGAGTAAATTGCCTTAGTTGCTATTATTTTAGGTGGGACTGACTTAGTTGTTCATGTTTGGAAAAAATTAATATCTTAGGGATATTTATGGCTTATTCAACATCTATAAATAAACTTAGATACCTTAGACTAGTTCGGTGTAGAAGTTCTCTAAAATGGATTTTGGGGATTAGAAGTGGGCCTCTTCAGCGCACCTTAGGACAAGACTAGTGTTAGCTTTGTAGACTTATTTATGGATGATGTACCCTTATTAATGTTTGATTTGGGACTTGTGGATATTAAAAATATCTAATGAGTATATTTGTTGGATACTAAAAGATTTATGCTAATTTTAGGTATTGCTAATGATATGGCTTATATACAATTATTGATTTGGCTTCTAGATTGATAAATGATATTGCCCATTGATATAACTAATGGCTTATAAATATGATAAAAGGATTATAGATATGATTAATGTCTTATAAATATGATTAATGACTTATAAACATGATTAATGGCTTATATGTATGATTAATGACTTATAGATATGATTTATAGCTTATAAACATGATTTATGGCTTAGAGAAATCATTAATAGATCACAGATATAATTGATGGATATGATTATTTAAATAACTTATGAAAATGACTACTGATATGGCCTATGGGCATGGTTATTGAAATGATTTAATTGATGCAGTATTGGTATGCTTTACAGGTATTAGCAGAGATATTACTTATAGTTATGAGTCTTAGTCCGGTGTTTAGATATGAGTAAAAAGAATGATCCATAGTTATAGTTCCTTAGTGTAGTTTATTGAGTTTGTTTATTGGTGTGGATTGTTGATATAGTTCATTGATATGGTTAATAAATCTAAGTTTCGATTTGAGTTTGGTAATTGATAATGACACTAATAATATGAGTTTCGGTTCAAATCTAACAATTAATGATAATGATGATGATACTATTAAATTCCAATTCAATTTTTTCGTAGGTAATTATGTATGATATCATACAATTTAGATGGATTTTTGGTTATGGAATGATAATTTGGATATTTATGGTTATTCGGTTGCTTAGTTTCCTTGATTATACCCCCAGGCTTATGGGGTCGTGTGTTAGGTTATTTACTTTTGTAAACTTATTGGCTTATGATGGCCAATCTTGTAGTTATAGTTTTATGATCTTTACATTACTATTTTGTATGCATTTATTTATTTATGTACAACAGTCAGAGCTTATTTCAAGGTTTTCCCCTTTTGCCTTGACTTAGCTTATTTTATCTTATATCTTATCATTTTAATATCATGATTTAGCTTAGTCAGACGATGATGCCTACTGAGTATCAATGGTTTTGGTACTAATACTACACTTTTGTACCTTTTTGGTGTAGATTCGAGTACTAGTTTCCATCATTGATTTGGCACTCGTGCAGGATTGATTTTGAATATTGGGTGAGCTCTTAAAGTTGGAGTTACCCTTTTTCCTTCTATTTATCTATGTCTTGTGTTTAAACTTTGAGACAAATTGTATTTGACTATTTAGTAATCATAGTTCATTTGTAATAGATCTTGTGCCGCCATTACTAAGTCTTGGGATGGTTGTTGATTTTGTATCTATCTATTATACTATTATGGTTGTATTATTATTACTTAAGCCTTTAATTTTTTATTTTTGGCTTTTAGCCTATTTTTCTTCGAGTTAGTCCATTGAATCTAGCTTCAAACTATGGTTCAACTTACCTACTAGCATGATAGAGTAGGTGCCATCATGACTCGTAAATCAGGTCATAACAAAATGGTATCGAATTATAGGTTTCAGGAGTATTGTTGGTACAAGAGCAAATTTCTGATAGAGTCGTGGATCGAAATGAAAATGTCTATTTCTTATCTTCACAAGGCAATAGAAAATTCTCAGGAGTTATTTACTTATTTTACTAATTTTATTCTATGACTTGGAGTTGGTTTCTAAAGCATTCCTATGGTTTCATTCTTTCACAGTTGCCTAGGACGTGTGATACCGCTACATGAGACGAAGGTCCCAAGATCGAGCCTAGGAATCCTGTCGCTGTTCATGGATGACTTACAGGTCATGGGTAACTCAAATATCTGTCCCTATCTAGTCACTATAATAGAGGGCCTTCATCAGGCCCAATTCACGCTCTTTAACCAGAGATTCTACTGCCTCAACCAGCTGTGGGCTAGGGAACAGTCCAAGCTCCACAAGGATTTATTTCATGTTCAGTTATTAGGGATGCTTTGGCTCAG
This sequence comes from Capsicum annuum, assembly GCF_002878395.1. Classification (NCBI taxonomy): domain Eukaryota; kingdom Viridiplantae; phylum Streptophyta; class Magnoliopsida; order Solanales; family Solanaceae; genus Capsicum; species Capsicum annuum. The sequence goes on from NC_061119.1 coordinate 103,946,341, forward strand.
ATTTTGGTACTGGTTTGCGGTGCACCATCTAATGATGCATAGTCTATAGATTAGTGTGCTATTAAGGTAGGGACACAACTTATAGTTGAAAATCCTAGAGTTGAGTTCCCTCCTGTGCCGGTTGTTGCCCAACCTATTATGTTTGCTGAGGAGTAGAAGATATTGGAAGATTCTTAATATTGGCTATGCCTACGTATTTTTGGTGCACTGAGCGATGATACGTATGAGTTCTTAATTTCTTGTGAGGATAGGCTTCGTAATTTAGGCTTAGTTGAGATTTATCGTGTGGATTACACTACTTTTATGTTTGACTTGGCAGCTCGACATTGGTAGAGAGGTCATCTTGATTCCAGGCCAGCGGGATATTTCCTTTTGATGTGGACGCAATTCTCCATGATCTTCTGTGATAATTACAGACTTGCAGTCTTACAGATTAATTTGAGAGATAAGTTCTCAAGGTTGGAGTAGGGCTCTATGAATGTCGTGGAGTATGAGGCTCGATTTTATGAGTAGTCTAGGCATGCTACTTATATTTCTACTACTGAGTATGAAAGAGTTTGTTGCTTTATTCGGGATTGAGATTTTCTCTTCTTATGTCTATACAAAGTTTGGTTGCAGCAGGTAGGTCTTTTGTTGAGGTTTTTCATCATGCTGAACTTATGGAGGAGATAGATTATAAGGCCCAGGGGGTAGAGATAAGAGGCTGCAGTACCGGGTAAGTGACAATGCCCAAGTACACACGCAAGTGTATGTGGTCTACCAAGTAATATAGTGGCCTTAAAGAAAGGTGAATATCAATCCCACAGAGACTTGTTCTAACAACTATTCAATTCTACTTCACTTATTGAGATTAACTTGATGCAAAGTAACAAGTAGAGAGTTTGTGATTGTTAAGCTAAAAATAAAGTAAACAATATGTAAAGTAGAAGACTAAAGATAATCAATAGAGTAAAGCCCAGGGTTAAAGCACTTCGAACAGTTAGAGTACGCTATTAAACTTCATTCGTTAACTTGCTTATATTAGTTGTTGATTCGTAGGGTTTATCGCATGATCATGGTCTCTTGACCTCTAATCATCTACTTAACATAGACATTAAACAACATCATTGAGCAGGGATGTAATAATCCAATTAAGTCCTTATAGCTATCATCCTACATATGAACCAAGAAAGGCTTATAGGTACATCCCTGTCCTAGATGCTAATTCAAATTTCTTATTTCATAAATAAATAAGAACCTTACTTTGCTTATCCCCATGTTCTATCTTCCAATTCCCCCTCCCGAGATCATAAGGTTGACAATAAATATATTCTAAGGACATGAATCCTTAAAATAGTTGAAACAAGGATAAACAAAAAACCAAATACTATAAGTAAATCAAATCAAATCAATTCATAATGATAGTAGTCATGTTCTTGGCTTTAACCTCGGAAAGGGGGCGTTTAGCTACTAATCTATATAATCATGATCATAATTATTGAATACATAATAAAATATATTAAAAATATAAAGTTGAAGAATAAAATCCCTATATTAATTTTTTAGCATCCCTTCACAATGCTCCAACACGTCCAAAAGTGTTTTACAAAGTGTGTAGGATTGTGTATTTATAGAAAAAATTAAGCCTAGGCCGTGTAGGAATGGGGGCGTCGCACCCATGGAAGCACTCTGCCTGGGGTGTTGTGGGATGTATTAAACCACTCCAAGGGGGGCTTCTCGGGATCCATATCCTTTTATGGCTGAGTGTCACGGGCTAATCCCCTGCACACATTGGAATTGGCCAATTGCTCGAATATTTGTCTAAGTGTTCCACCACTTCTCCACTTTCCTTGTGGTGTTTTGTTGCCTTTGTTTTCATCTTGAATATAATAAAAAATATCATGCACGTCAACTCATCAAGAATACTACATGATCGAAAACCACACATTGGAGTTCAACACAATACAACTTAACAATAGCAAACTAGAAACTCAATCTAAGCACTAGTCTCGACCTCTTTACGCTTTAGTAAATTATTGACTCTTAGCTTATTTTAATTGAACGTTGAACACTATAAACAATTTTTTCCACATAATATTACACATAAAAACCATAAGGAACTCATTTAATACACTATAATCCACCGAGACTAACTAGAACGACACCTATCTCAAGCTAGTAACACTAGTTTTCTCATCTAAACTTTATGTGATTCAATTAAGCACAAACTTGTTTGAAAACACTTTTACACATTGAAATCACATACTTAAACACTTAAATTGTTATTTATATCACCATTCACTAGTTAATCACACGAATCATCTTCAAAACAAGGCTAAATAAGTTAGGATAACAATGCTAAAGTGCATAAATACACCCAACATCACCACCCCACACTTAAAGCCTTGTTCGTCCTCGAAAAACACTTTATTCTAAGCATACTAAGCTGAGGAGACTCTACACTTCTACTACATGCAAGGCACTCAAGCTAGTACAACAATGACTACACAGAATGCAAGTTCTACACTAAGCATGTTATGTACACAATTGAAAGTTCAAGAACACTGCTTAAAAATATCTTAGACTAAAGGATTGACTTACCAAGATGGAAAAATCAGGAACATTGCTCAATAAAATACATCATAAAAATCTCCCACATTCATTAAATATGTTCCCTCACAACAAGAGAGTTACCCCATAATCACTCATATAAATAAAATTTATAACACAATGAGTACAAGAATCAAGTTGCGCTCACTCTCACAAGGAATTCACAAGTTACACATAATGAACCGTACGCTTTCCCTTAGTGTAGTACTCCACTAATATCAGAATGGTAAAGATTAGGATCAAATAGGTCTTCAATGGTTGTAATGTAGTCTAAGGTACAGATAAGAACTATTTTTGCCAAGAATAGTGGCTATCTTCCCTAAGCGCTTCAATACATCATAATATTCATCCAATGCACCTTTAACAAACAATTTACACCACTTTTGTCTACCAGTAACTGTCACTTTGGGGATTTAATTTCACCTTTTTCTTTTTCAATTTCACACTCCTTAACTCACTAATTTTACACTAAAGCGCTTAAGAGCTTAGGATCAAATTAAGATCTATCAAAGAAGGGATTAAGCTCCACATGAGGCTGCCAAAGAAAAAATCTAAAGGCTCAATGGGGTTGACTGGAATTATGCACAAGGGTAGGTAAAAAAGGTTATAAAAGAAAGCTTTTAAAGAAATGCCTGTATCATCTCCTAAACCAAAATACTTTATTTCACTTTGCACATAAACCAAACAAGTTCAAGACATCACATGCAACAAGAAAGATACTACATCCTTACGTCACATATGGCATATGCTAAACTCAAGTAGGGCCATCATAGACACTTAACCAAGCAATCACATGAATTAAAATTCAAGCCAACAAATACAAGAGTCATAAACATGAGCCTAGGAGTCTCAAAAGTAGTAATTCATCATATCAACATGCTTTTACAAACAAAACACTTGTATCAAGCAGTCACATATAGCACTAACTATAATACCCCACACAATTTTTTTTAAAATTTACCCTAAAAAATGGGAATTCCGCACCCTACACTTAAAAATATACTTTGTCCTTAAAGTATAATTTAAAATTAGAGATAGAAATACTCTCTGAGGCCTCTACGCCTAGATTGTAGCATCTTTATATATTAAGAGGGGCCGAGGGATCCCACACTTAGTCTTTGTCATGCTCTTTAGCTCAGGTTTTTTGTTACTCAAACTTCCCATCAACATCTGACTCAACAAAAAGAAAAACTATGTAAGGTAAAAATTAAAATACTAAGAATATAACATACCTACTTAACTTGGGTTGCCTCCTAAGAAGCGCCTGATTTAGTGTTACAGCATGACCTAACTCAACTTAACCAAATTCCTTCATCCTTTTCCTCATACTTAGAGGCCATCTCTTTTTTGTTTCTAACCTCTTGAGTATGAAACCTTCAAGTCAAAAACTTTCTCAATAATAGACTTTTTAGGCTTATTAATTTGCATCATATTTGGATAATGTGGTTTTGGTTTGGACTACTAAATGAGGAAGTTCGCAGAGCTTTTTGAGTAATATGCTCCACCACCCGACACTTATCACGTTCAATCACAGTAATTATACACAAGTATTTGTAATGGGATAATGTGTTAAGTGGTATGTACACTTTAAAAACTGCCTCTTTATCCCCCAACCTCATTGTGAGTGTAGTCTCTCTTACATCAATCAAAGCTCCTTTCATTGCTAAGAATCGAAGTCCCAAGATGATCGACACTTGTCCATCTACTTGAAAATCTAAAACAATAAAATCAGTAGGAATAATAAACATACCAACCTTTATGAGTACATTCTCTATCACTTTTTCTGGATGATCTATGATCCCATTTGCTAGTTCCAGTAGCACAAAGCTCAGTCTCGACTTCCCCAAGCCTAAAATATTGAACAAAGAGAGAGGTATAAAGTTGATGCTTCCCCTTAAGTCACTAAGTGCATGGACAACCTGAATATTACCAATTTGAATGGGGTGAGTGAACTTCCCAAGGTCCTTAAGATTTTTGGGCATCTTCTGCATCACCACAGAGTTATACTCATCAGTAAGTGCTGCCACCTCCACATCCCGGCAACTTACCTTTATTTGCAAGCACATCCCTCAAGTCCTTATCATACTTCAGCATTCCCTAAAAAATATCTAAAAGAGGTAAGTTAATGTAAAGCTCTATGAACGTCTTGGAGCACGACCCTCCTTTGACTTTATATGCTTCTATGGGAAAGGTAGTGGTGGGATCTTCTTCACCTCTTTAGCAACTTTTTATTTTGAGTACTCAGATTTTCTCAAATATTCAAAAACTTTGCTATTTACCAATTTATGAACTTTCGCTGCGTCTACCTCCTTAGTTGCCTTTGGAGGTTCTTTATTAAGCTCTTTACCACTTCTCAAACAAATTTTCATGAATTGTTTAGGAGGTTTAGTATCACTTGGCAAACCACTTTGAGGCCTGGTATTTAGTGCCTGCTATAGTTATTCCAATTCCAACTCCAAGTTCCTTGTAGTCACCTGTTATATCTTCATGACTTCCCATCGACTTTTTATATCCACTACCAATTGTGTTTGATAAGCTAACACCTATTTTAGTAGCTCTTCTATATTGCTATTTGTGGCTTGATTCCCTTGAACCTGTGGTGGGTGACGCTGCTGTTGTTGGGCATTCCATGGTTGATTTAGTTGTTAAGTTTAACACTTTAGATTGCAGGCATTCCCTTAATTTTTCCTTTGAGCATTGCCTACATATATCACAAACTCAGGATCTACAACATACATCACTACCAAATGGCCAGTGTTTCCAAAAATGTCACACCAACCTGTAGTTTATTGAATTGCATTAAATGTGGTTGCAGGCTATATGACTCCTAACTTCATATTGCTTATCTAATTTTGCTGTGCAGAAATCAAGGAGAATATAGTAGTAAATTGGTCTACCTCCAATATATCTGCAGTCTTCTTTGTAGCAGTCCTTGATTCTGAATACCACTTGGGATTCTGTTGAGCAATGCAGTTCAATAAAGTATACAGCTCATCATATGTCAACTCTAAAGATTGACCACCTACAGTTGAATCTTGCAAAACATTTATGTTATGGTCAAGTGCCTCTAGAAAAGTATGAGCTAATACCTCATTGGACTGTTGATAATGTGGATAGTCCCAAAAAAGGTCTTTGAACCGCTCCCAAGCATGATATAAATTCTCGTCTGGCTTTTATTTTAAGCACACAATCTTATTGTGAAGTCTCCCAGTCTTGCCAGATGAAATCAATCGAATGAGGAAATTCCTGGCTAAGTCATCCCATGTTGTTATTGAATTTGCTGACTCAACATTCAACTACTTTTTTGCTTCCCCCAATAATAAAAAGGGGAATAGTGTCAGCCTCACATTATCAGTTGACATACCTGTAGGGATGAATGTATCACTGATCTCTAGAAAGTTAGATAGACATGTGGATCTTTATGTGAAAGCCCAAAAAATTTTCCAATGATTATCGGAGGCTCCACTATATTCTCTTTGAGCTCAAATTACCTCCAGCAACCGGTTTTTTAAAAGGGGGGCCAAATTTATCGGAAGTAGGATTCCCACTTCACAAACTATCTTGCGGGCTTCTTGTTCTTCAGCCATGAGAGTAGTATTATCACAATTTTTATCTATTTGCAGAATTTAAGGGAGAAGGATTGCTTTTTTCCTTCCCTGATGGAAGCATTGCTCAAGTTCAGAACTTGATTCAACATATTCCCTATTCCTTTCTAGCTTACTAGCCTAAAAACCTATTTTTTGCAATTACAAAAGCAAGACCAAGCGTAAAGCACCAAATAAATCAAAAAAAGTAAAGCTAAAACAAATGTAGTTGCCAAATTACAAGTCCCTGTCAACAGCGCCAAAAACTTGACAACGCGTGGTCTACCAAGTAATGTAGTGGCCTTCAAGAAAGCCAAATATCGATCCCACAAGGTTGATAATGAATATATTCTAAGGGCCATAAATCCTTAAAATAGTTAAAATAAGGATAAAAAACAACCAAATATGATAATCAAATCAAACAACATCAATTCATAAAGATAGTAGTCATGTTCTTGGCTTTAATTTAGGAAAGGGGGCGTTTAGCCACTAATCGACATAATCATGATCCAAATAATTGAATACATGGTCAATTCAATTAAAAAGCTAAAGTTGAAGAATAGAAACCATAAATAAATTGTTTATCATCCCCTCACATTACTCCAACACGTCCAAAAGTGTTTTAAAAAGTGTGTAGGATCGTGTATTTATAATAAAACCTAAGCCTATGCCGTGTAGGAGTGGGGCCGTCGTGCCCATGGGAGCACCGAACCACTTGGGGCATAACAGGATGTATTGCACCACTCCAAGGGGTGATTTTTGGGGTCCATATCCTGATATGGCTGCATCATCATGGGCTAATCTCCAACACACACTGAAAGTAGCCAATTGCTTCAATATTTATCTAAGTGTTCCACTGCTTCTCCTCTTGCCTTGTAGTGTTTTTTCGCCTTGGTTTTCATCTTGTATATCATCAAAATATCATCCATGTCAACTCATCAAGCATCCTACATGATCAAAAACCACACATAGAGTTCAGCATAACACAACCTCAACAATAGCAAACTAGAAACTCAATCTAAGCATTAGTCTCGACCTTTTTATGGTTTAATAAATTGTTGACTCTCGGATCATTATAATTTAATGTTGCACACTCTAAAAAAGTTGTTACACATAATATTACACATTCAAACCATAAGGAACTCATTTAACACACTAGAATCCACCGAGACTAACTAGAACGACACCTAGTTCAACCTAGTAACACTAGTTTTCTCGTCTAAACTCTAGATGACTCAATTAAGAACAAACCTGTTTGAAAACACTTTTACACATTAAAATCACATACTTCAACACTTAAATGCTTATTTATATGATCATTCACTCATTAATCACATAAATCATCCTCTAAACAAGGCTAAATAATCTAGGATAACAACGCTAAAGTTTATAAATACACCTAACATCAATAGATTTAGTGGAAGTTGTAGTATATCATGGCTCAAAGTCATGATTTATCAAGGTGGGTAACTTCCACATCAATTTTATCAGCTTCAAGGTCAGTATAATAGACCCATTTAGGTCGTGCTTCAGATAATTGGTGGATGCTAGTCTGGATCAAGTGATAGTCCTTTCTAGAGTCATGGTCAGTTTTCTAGGGGTTTACTTTTGGATATTTTAGTCGTGGTGATTACTCTGGGTCAGTCGTATCTTTTAGTTTTAGTCTAGTGCCTGAGACATTTTATGGTTGTAGAGATTTTGGTAACTTCTTGAGAGAGTGCCTCAGTCTTTGAGCAATTATTCCTTTTTCATAGAGTGTTCCACCTATTAGGGAAGTTTATCCTCTAACTATAAGTGGTATGCATAGTCATAGTGGTAATCCCTAGGCTGCTCATAGAGGTTTTTAGGGAATTAGGATAGGAGATCTGTCAAAAGCCCAACCAGTTAGTGAGTATGGTCAATTGTATATAGTACCTGTAAGATTGAGGCTAGGTTTTTAAATATGTTTATTACATGTACGATCTTGGTGTGCCATCAGTCAACTTTTGATTTATTTGATTTGGGATAAACTTAATCTTTTGTGTCTTCTTATTATACTCCATGGTTAGAGTTATATTGGGATTCATTATCTATACCATTATGTCTATCTACTTTTGTGGGTGAGTTTTTAGTAGTGGATCAGCTTTTTAGATCATGTGTTGTGACTGTTTAAGAGTTTGACACTCAAATTGATCTTATTATGCTTGACATGGTAAATTTTGATGTGATACTAGTCATTGACTGGTTATCCCACTATTATGCAGTCCTAGACTATTTTGCCAAGATTGTTAGCTACGCTATGCTCGGCGTACCCACCATCATATGGAAAAAAGCAATTAGCCGTGAGCCCATAGGGATTATTTCTTATATTCATACTAAGATGCTTATTTAAATGGGTGTGAGTCTTATCTCACTTATATTTATGTTGTTAGTATGGAGAGTCCATCGGTTGACTCTATTTTTATAGTCGTGAGTTTCCTAATATTTTCCTTATCGATCCACCTGGCCTTCCAACCGAGCATAGTATTAAGTTTTTTATTGATCTTGAGTTGGGAACCCAACCTATTTCTATAATACCTACCATATGTATTCGATTGAGTAATATGAATATGAAGGATTTAATTGATTTGAAGTAGGGTAATATGAACATGAAGGAGTACTCTGTTAAGTTCACTCAGTTGGTAAGGTATGCTTCTATTATGATGATAGACAATAGGTCTAAAATGAGTAAGGTTGTATCTGGTGTATCTATTAGTATGGTCAAGAAGCATAGGATCACCATGTTGATTAAGGAGATGGACTTATCTAGATTTATGGTTCATGCTCAGTAAATTGAGGAGAAGCTTAAGGAGAAAGAGAGAGAGAATAAGAAGGATAGAATAGGTAGTTTTAACTTTTCTCAGCCAAGGTCTGAAGGTGGTAATAGTTCTCAATTCTGACAAAAATTTTCATCCTCAGCTCTATCTTTAGTTAGTGCGCCAGTGCCTAAGTTTAGGCAAGACAATTAGAATAGAGCACCAGGTTCTATGTACCAGGGTAGTGTGAATAGTAGTCATACTAGTTTACTCTACAAAAAATATGGTAGGAATCATCAGGGTAAGTGTAAGGACGGTAGTGATGTATGGTTTGGATGTGGCAAGACAGGTCATAGGGTCAGGAAGTGTCCAGTAGTTCCACCAAGAAAAAAGAATTCACACTAGCAGGGCCAATCTAATCTTTTATCAGCTCCAGTAGGTTACCCGACTCAGTAGGGTGCCACATCCTGTGCCACCAGTGGCAGCACCAGAATAGGTTGTATGCACTCCAGATTTGGCATGATCAGGAATGTTTTCCTGATGTGGTTATGGGTATGTTATAGGTCTTCCATCTTTGTATTTATGCTCTATTAGACCCTGGAGCTTCACCTTCTTTTGTGACTCCTTATATCGTCGTCAACTTTGGTATTAGTCTCAAAACATTAGCAGAGCTTTTCTCAGTTCTACCCCAGTGGGTAAGTATATTATAGCCAGATAAGTATACAGAAATTGCCCAAATATAGTATTTCAAAAAATCACCTCAGTTGATCTTATGGAGTTAGAGATGATTGATTTTGATGTCATTCTTAGCATGCATTTGCTCCACTCATGCTATGCCTTAGTTAATTGTAAAAATAGAGTTGTTCAATTTTAGTTACTAATGAACCAGTCATTGAATGGTGGGGTAGTACTTCAGTGCTTAGGGGATAGATTATTTGTTATCTTAAAGCAAGAAAGATGACATCTAAGGGGTGTGTTTACCATCTTGTCTGAGTTAAAAACTCAACAACTAAGACTCCGACTCTTGAGCCAGTTCTTATAGTAAATGAATTTTTAGATGTATTCCCTTAAGATCTTTCCATAGTTCTTCTTGAGAATAAATTGACTTCAAAATAGATGTCTTTCCAAAAACTCAGCCTATCTATATTCCACCCTATAGAATGGCTCTAGATGATCTTAAGGAATTGAAGAAACAATTAAAAGATCTCTTATATAAAGGTTTCATTAGGCACAATATTTCTCCATCAAGCGCTCCAGTCTTGTTTGTGCATAAGAAAGATGGTTCTTTTAGAATGTGCATCGACTACCGTCAGTTGAACAAAGTCATAATCAAGAATAAGTTTACACTCCCCAGAATTGATGAATTGTTCAACCAACTTCAGGGTGCCCATTATTTCTCTAATATAGACCCTAGGTCCAGCTATCACCAACTTAGAGTCAGATAATGTGACATTCCAAGAATAACTTTCAAAATTCGATATGGTCACTTTGAATTCCTGGTTATGTCCTTCAGACTAACAAATGCACTACAACTTTCATAGACTCGATGAATAGGCTGTTTAAGAAATACTTGGACATATTCTTCATAGTCTTTATTGATGACATCCTTGTCTATTCCCATAGTGAGAAAGATCATGCAGACCATCTAAGAATTGTGTTGCAGACCCATAGAGCTCATTAGTTGTTCTCCAAATTCAGTATGTGTAAATTTTAGCTAAGATCGTAGCTTTTCTTGTCCATATTGTTTTCAATGATGGCATTGAGTTGAACCTCAAAAGACCAAAGCAGTAAGAAATTGGCCCATACCTATCTCTCTATTAGATAACTGGAGTTTCTTGGTTTTGATTGGATATTACAAGAATTTTGTTGAAAGGTTTTATTTTATAGCATACCCCATGTCTCTATTGACTCAGAAGAAAGTTAAATTTTAGTGGTCAGATTCTTGCGAGAAAAGTCCTTAGGAGTTGAAGACTCAACTCACTTCCATCCCAGTCTTGACTTTGTTAGATAGTTTAGATAGATTTTTAGTTTACTGTGACACTTCAAGAGTTGGTCTTGGTTGTGTTTTGATGCTGAAAGTCAAGGTCATAGCTACACATCTGACAACTTAAACCCTATGAAAAAATTATCCTACCCATAATCTTGAGTTGGCCGTTGTTGTTTTTGCCTTGAAAATTTTGAGGAACTGTCTTTATGGGGTTCATGTTGATGCATTCACTAACCATAAGAGTTTACATTATGTATTCAAACCAAAAGATTTGAATTTTTGTTAGAGAAGGTAGCTTGAGTTGTTGAAAGATTATGATATCAGTGTGTTGTATGATCTGGGCAAGGCCAATGTAGTGGCAGATGCCCTTAGTAGATTGTCCATGGTTATTGTTGTCTATGTTCAGGGGGATAAGAAGAAGTTAGTTAGTGATGTTCATCAGCTTATTAGTTAGGTGTTAGGTTAGATGATTCAGCTGAGTGTAGTGCATTGGTTCAGAATAGCTTGAAGTCTTCATTAGTTGTCAAAGTGAAGGAAAAAAAGATAGGTATCCTAGTTTGGTTAAGTTGAAATAAACAATTAGAGATCATAAGGTGGAGGTTTTCTCTTAGAGGGAGATGGTGTGCTTCATTGTCAAGGTAGGTTGTGTGTTCTGTGCGTTGTTGGGTTGAGATGGAGACTTGCATAAGTATATGGTGCACGATATTCTATTCACCCAGGAGCCATTAAGATATACCGTGATTTATGGGAAATCTATTAGTGAAGTGGTATGAAGAAGGATATTGCAGAGTTTGTGGCGAAGTGTTCAAATTTTTAGTAGGTCAAAGTTGAGCATCAAATGACTAGTGGTACAGCGTAGGAGTTTAGCATCCCCACTATGAAGTAGGAGGTGGTGAACATAGACTTTATGATAGGGTTTCCTCATACACATCATTAACATGAATTAATATGGGTCATTATAGATAGAATTACCAAATCATCTCATTTATTGTCAATTCATACTTTGTACTCAGATGAGGATTGTGATAGGCTTTATCTTAAGGAGTTGGTTAAGTTGCATGGGATTCTGTTGTCTATTATTTTATATAGAGGTACTCAATTTACTTTTCACTTTTGGAAGGCTTTTCAGAAGGGTCTTGGTATCCAAGTTCATCTCAGCACAACCTTTCATCCTCATACAGATAGTTAGGATGAGAGGACCATTCAGACCCTAGAGGACTATTGAGGGCATATGTTTTTGATTTTAAAGGTAGTTGGGATGAGAACTTACCTTTCATTGAGTTTGCCTATAATAATAGTTATCATTCCAGTATTCAGATAGATCTATTTCAAGATCTTTATGAATTGAGATATAGGTCTCCTATTGGTGAGTTTGAAATAGTTGAAGCTTTTTTGATAGGGACAAATTCAGTGTTTGCAGCGATAGAGAAAGTTTAGTTGATTTGGGAGATACTGAAGATAGCCCAAATCCATCAGAAATTTTATGCAGAAGTGAGAAGAAGAGATTTGGAGATTGAGATTGTAGATTTGCTCTATTTGAAAATTTTGCCTATGATGGGGGTGAAGAGATTTGGCAAGAAAGAAAAAATCAGTCCCCATTATGTTGGCCCTTATAGAATCTTGAATCATTTTGGAAAGATAGCCTATGAGCTTAAGTTACCTGCAGATTTGGCATCAGTCCATCTAGTGTTCCATGTTTCTTTGTTAAAGAAATGTATTGGAGATTTAGCTATTGTTTTTCCTTTAGAAAGTATGGACATTCCGGATAGCCTTTCCTTCGAAGAAGTCCAAGTTTAGATTTTTGATCATCAAATTCATAGACTAAGGATTAAAGAAGTTCCCTTGGTTAATGTTGTTTGGCGGAATTAGTCTGTTGAGGGAGCTACTTAGGAAGAAGAAGAAAATATGCAAACCAAGTAACCTCGTCTTTTCTTCGTTGATTCATATTTAGCTTAAGGTAATGATTTTCCTTAGATTGACTCTTTTTCATTCTCAATTTAGCAATATGACCATTCTCATGTCATTGCATGCATTCACAAAACCAAATCAGTTCATGTATTATGCTTCAGACTCAGTTATGAAATCATATTCCAAGTCATGCATGTTCAGTATATGATCTCAGTTTCCTCAATACTCTGAGCTAAACTAGTCTTATTCGAGGATGAATGTTCCTAAAGGGGAGATATTATAATAACTCATAATATTCCAAGCTCGATTTAGCTCTTAGTTGAATGATTAAAGGGTCCATGGCTTGAAAATCTCACTAAGTGTTGAGGAATTAGTCATTTTAAAGACCCTTAAACAGTATGGATTTTTAGTCCCCCAGAATGTTGGTTTTTTAGTGGATACATGGTTAGGGAGGGTAAAAGTATATCTTAGGTGAATTGTAGGATTTTTGGATATGGTTTGACACTTGTTTGAATTGCCAAAATAGTGAAGCAACGCGATAAAGCCACGACACATTGCTCTCTCCCATATTGAGGAGCTCCATGATTCGTTACTCTCTCCCCTGGAGTAAGCAACGTGGTATATTTCTCTCTCCCATAGAGAGAGAGGCATGACACATGGCTCTGTCCCACACATTGTTATGGTTTAAGTGCCCAAGGGGCATTTGGGTCTTTTACCTCATCCTATTCCATCCTGAACATGATTTGAAACTTCCAAAAGGCCATTATTTTCTACTTTCACCCCAAATTACTCTCAAGAAACCCTCCTCCTTCAACAAGAAAAACCCAAGATTCATTCTCAAGAAATCAAAGGTTAAAGCTTTTAGTTCAAGCAATCTTTAGGATTGTAGCTATTAAGGTATGTGGGATGTTCATCCATGGGTTTCTTTCACCCATATGGCCAAAAAACCTTTTTTCAATAAAGTATGGATTGTTATCTTATTATGGAGTTTTGTATGTTCAAGATGGGTTAAATTCATGCCTTTCTTTAGTAATTGAACTCAATTCAAGTCCATATATGGTACCATGAAAATTCAAATTATCTCATCCTTTAGATTCTAATTTCTCATGTCAATATCCAAGTGAATTTCATGTTATACTATCAAATTGTAAATTTACCCATGTAATTATGTTGTTTTCCTCATACTTAACACATTCTTATGATCAAGATTATGGCTCTTAGATTTTTGATGAAATGTCTATATTTTGAGTCTTTGAATCATGATGTCATACTATAATTTTAAGCCTTAATATTGTATATTATGATCATTCAATGCTGGCGGGTTATGAACACCCGATACCTGTGTGTTTTACATTATTTTATATCGTTCAAGTAATGATTTTTGTTAAACCAAGGATATTACAATTTACTAAATTGTTATGATCATGATAAGCAATATCCATTCTTATGTTTAGTAAAATTTAGTTCAGTCTAGTACCAATATCAGTTTAGTTGGGAGTAGGATTTAGCACCGAGCGAATGCAGGGATGGCGGCTTCCCTATCAGTTTAGGCAGAGTCACTAGTAACAGTCTCTGTATTCTAGAACTATGTAGCCAATCTAGGATATGAGGGGTCACCCATTAGTTTAGGCTTGACTTTCTCTCAGTGATCACCCATCAGTTTAGGCTTGACACCCTAGTACCTTGGGATAATAGATTAGTGGATACATATAGTCAGTGTTAGTACCTATTGGAGGTACTGAAACCCTTCCAACTGGGGTTACAGGTTGGACCCAGATTAGCTCTGATTGGGGCATGTCATTTAGATGATACCTCCCATAATCTCAGTTCAGTGTTGAAAGTATGTCAGTTTTGTTTTATATGACTAAGTATACAATTATTTAGTTATTTTGATATCAGTCATTTAGTTATACATGTTATTTCAGTACATGTTTATGCATAGTCTTGCATTCTCAGATATTATATATTCATGTGTTCATGCTTATTTATCTCATGCATTTCAACCAGTCCTTATCTCATATACCAATACATTCAATATACTGAACGTATCTCAGATTCCCAACCGTTCTTAAACATGTCGGTGTTACTCAACAGTATTGGTGGTAAGTCCTCATCTATCGAGGACATGATATGTTTATTTCAGTTATTTCAGTACTTTCTTATGTTTAGTTAGTCAGAGTTAGTTGGGGATTTTCCCATCAAATCCTCATGATGTATAGAGGTGTTTAGACAATCAATTATATAGTCAGTCAGTTATTTAGAATTAAGAGTGGTTTTAGATAGACATTTTGGTTTTGAGTATTTTATCATGTATTTCAGATATATTTTGATACGTATTCCAGTATTCAGTTTTAAAGTACCTTTTCAGTTTATCTTTCACTCATGTATTATATTACTACATTACCCAGTGTAGTAGGTACCAGCTCATGGATTGGCTTGTCGTCACTTGTGATCGTAAGCACCAATGTTGTGACTAGGGGGTACCCTCCGGTCGTAAGAATAGGTGTGAAGTGAGCCACACCTATGAGTGAGAGGCTATGAAACAATTTAGGAAAGTATCACTTCTTTCATTTTTCATGTCATGCAATAGAGTGAGAACTCAATTAAATTTCTTCTTCTAAGTCAACCTCTATCCATTTATAGAAAATGTATCCAAGGAGAACTAGAAAAGGAGTTATGTGAATTAATAAGCACCACTTCCAGTTCTGAAAGACCCTCTGAATGAACAAGTCTCCCATGCTAAGTTTATGGATACTTTTCTAGCATTGCCCAGTCAATAATAGTACAGAATAACTATCAGGCTATTGCACTAGCCAACCCAACTATAGATACGATAGCTACTAGAGTTTGGGACTTCACTTATATAAATCCTCCAATGTTCTGTGGTTCTATTCTAAAGAGTATCCATATGAGTTCCTCAACAGTATTTAGAAGGTCATTGAGATAATAGGTGTGACCTCAACTGAGAGTACTGATTTGGCTGCCTATCAATTATAAGGAATGCCTCACACATGGTTTAAGTAATGAAAGGAGGATAGAGGTACTGATGCAAGGTTGCTCGAGTGGGATGAGTTTGTGACTACATTTTTAGATAGGTTTTTCCCACTTGAGTTGAGGGAGGCAAAGTTGCAGGAGTTCATAAATCGGAAGTAGGGCAATATGTGTGTGAAAGATTATTCCCTCAAGTTCACGCAACTGGCAAGGTATGCTCCAACCATGGTTGCTGACTCTATGGCTTGAATGAGCATGTTTGTGTCAGGTATTTTTAAGGATGTGGTCAAAAAGTGTAGAACGACCATGCTGGTTAAGGAGATGGACATCTCCAGAGGTATGGTTCATGCTTAACAGATTTAGGGAAAGAAGATTAAGAAGAAGAAAAAGGATAATAAGAAGGCCATAACAGGCAGCATTAATTTATCTCAGTAGAGGTCAGATAGTTGTAATCATTCTTAGTTTTGTAAGAAATATTTAGTTCTAGCCTATCTTATTCTAGTGCGCAGTACCCAAGTTCAAATAGGGTTCTCGAGCTAGAGCACTAGGATCAAAGACCCAGGGTAGTGTGAAATATGTTTGCACTAACCCAATTTGTAAAAAATATGGTAGGAACCATGAGGGTAAGCATTTGGTAGGTAGTGATTCTTGTTTGGGGTATGGTAAGTCAGGCGCCAGATTGGGAGATTACCCAGCGGTGGTTCATAGAGGTTGGAATGATCATCATTAAAGCCAATCAAATTCTCCTGATGTGGTCACTGGTATATTGCAAGTTTTTCACATTTATATTTATTCATTGTTAGACCCCGGAGACACATATTTCTTTGTTACTCCTTATATAGAAATATATTTTAGTTTTGTCCCCAAAATCCTCCAAGAACCCTTCTAAATTTCTACTTCAGTTGGTAGTTCAATCATAGCCAGATGAGTATACAAAAATTTCCCAATCACAATATCCTATAGAGTCACCTCTATCGACCTTGTAGAGATAGACATGATCGATTTTGATATTATTCTTGTAATGGATTGGCTCCACTCTTGCTATGCCTTAGTTGATATTAGAAACAGAGTACTCTAGTTTCAGTTTCCAAACGGGCTAGTCTTAAAGTGGAAGGGTAGTACCTTAGTGCCTATAGGTTGATTTATCTCTTTCATTAAGGCAAGTTAAATAATATGTAAAGGGTGCATCTATCATATTATTCGAGTAAAGTACTCAAAGTTTGAAACCTCAATTTTTGTGTCAGTTCCAAAAGTAAAAGAATTTCAAGAAGTGTTTCTTGAAGATCTGCTCGGACTTTCTCCTGAGCGGGAAATTGACTTTGGAAAAGATCTCCTTTTAGATACCCAACTTATTTCAATTCCACATTATAAAATGGCTCCGGCTGAGCTTAAGGAATTAAAGGAACAATTGAATGATCTCCTAGACAAGGTTTTTATTAGACCAAATGTCTCTCCATGGGATGCTCCACTTCTCTTCGTGCGCAAGAAAGATTATTCTTTCAGAATGTGCATCGGCTACTGTTAGTTGAATAAAGTAATAGTCAAGAATAAGTTTCCCATCCCCAAATTGATGACTTATTTCACCAACTTCAGGGTGTGAATTGTCTTTCTTAGATAGACGTGAGATCTGGATATCATTATCTCAAAGTCAGAGATTATGATATTTTTAAAATAGCCTTTAGAACTCCGTATGGTCACTATGAATTTTTGGTTATGTCTTTTTAGCTAATGAATGCTCCTACAGCTTTTATGTGCTTGATGAATGGGGTGTTCAAGCAGTACTTATACATGTTAATTATAGTCTCCATAGGTGACATCCTCATTCATTTTCAAAGTGAGGATGAACACATAGACTATTTGAGGATTGCCTTACAGACTCTTAAGGATCACTATTTATTTTGCTAAGTTTAGCAAGTATGAATTCTAGTTGAAGTCAATAGCATTCCTTGGTCATATTATTTCTGATTAAGGCATTTATGTTGATCCTCAAAGCACCAAAGTATTAGGGAATTGGAAAAGATCCATACCACCATTAGATATCAGGAGTTTTTTGGGTTTAGCCAACTACTATAAATGGTTTTTTGAAGGATTTTCCTCTATTTCTTCTCCCATGTCCATACTGACTCTAAATATGGTCAAATTTCAGTGGTCCAATTCTTCTAAGAAGACTTTTCTAGAGTTGAATACTCTACTCAACTTTGTATTAATTTTACTCTAACAGAGGGTTTAGATAGTTTTGTGGTTTATTGTGATGCTTCCAGAGTTTCTCTTGATTGTGCGTTGATGCAGTGGGGAAATTTTATAGTATATACCTCTAGACAACTCAAGCCCCATGAGAAGAACTACCCAACTCACTATGTAGAGTTGGCAGTAGTGGTGTTTGCCTTAAAGATTTGGAGGCATTACCCTAATTGGGATCACGTTGATGCATTCACTAATCACAAGAGTCTTCAGTATATGTTCAGTTAAAAAGATCTAAATCTTTATCAGAGAAGGTAGCTAGAGGTTTTAAAGGACTATGACATAAGAGTCTTGTAACATTTGATTAATACCAATGTTGTGGATGACGCCTCTAGTAGATTATCTTTGGAGAATGTTGCTCACATTGAGAATGAGAAGAAAGAGTTAGTTCGTGATATTCATCAACTTACTTGGTTGGGACTTTGGCTGGTTGGCTTAACCAAAGGTAATTTATTTGTTTAGAATGGTTCAGAATGTTCTTTTGTAGCTGAGCTAAAGGAAACGTAAGGTAGTGATCCTATTTTGCTTAAGTTGAAATAGGAAATTTAGAGTCAAAAAGTTGAAGTTTTCTCCCAAGAAGGAGATGATGTTCTTTGTTGGCAGGGTAGATTATGTTTTTCTTTTGTGGATAACTCAATGAAGTAAATGTTAGCAGAAGATCACAGTTCTCATTATTCTATTCATCTAGGACCTACTAAGATGTACCGTTATTTGCAAGAAGTCTATAAGTTAAATAGCATGAAAGAGGAAATTGCAGAATTTGTGGCTAAGTGTCTAAATTGCTAGAAGGTTAAGGTGGATCACTAGAGAACTAGTGGTACGCTTTTGAAATTTCGGATTCCTACTTAGAATTATGAAATAGTTAATATGGACTTCATTACAGAGTTGCCTTATACACGTCGACAACATGATTCTATTTTGGTTATCGTGGACCGAATGACTAAGTAAGAGCACTTTTTGCCACTTAACACTTAGATTCAGCCAAAGATTATGCTAAGCTCTATCTCAAGGAATTGATGAAATTACATGGAGTCCGTGTGACCATTATTTTAGATAGAGGTACCCAATTTACCTCTCAATTTCGGAAGACTTTTCAGAAGGGTCTTGGCACCCAAGTTCATCTTAGTACAACGTTTCATCTGTAGATAGATTTTTAGTCAAAGAGGACCATTCAAACTTTTGAGAACATGTTGAGGGCATGCTTGATTGATTTCAAGGGTAGTTGGGATAATCACTCACCTTTGATTGACTTTGCTTACAATAAAAGCTATTACTCAAGTAATCAG
Organism: Capsicum annuum; assembly: GCF_002878395.1. Taxonomy (NCBI): domain Eukaryota; kingdom Viridiplantae; phylum Streptophyta; class Magnoliopsida; order Solanales; family Solanaceae; genus Capsicum; species Capsicum annuum. The sequence continues at coordinate 103,965,701 of NC_061119.1, forward strand.
ATGGCCCCATTTGAAGCACTTTATAGTAGGAGATATAGATCTTATGTTGGTTGGTGAAGCTACTTTGATAGGACCAAATTTAGTATAAGAGACCATGGAGAAAGTTCAACTGATAAGGGAAAGGTTGAAGGTTTCTCAGAGTCGTTAGAAATCTTAAACAGATGTAAGGAGAAAAGAGCTTGAGTTTGATATTGGTGATTTTATCTACTTAAAGATTTTTCCTATGAAAGTGGTGAAAAAGTTTAGTAAAAGGGTAAACTAACTAACCTCTATGTTGGTCCTTATAATATTTTAAGTCGTTGATGTAAGGTAACCTATGATTTGGAGTTTCCTACAGATTTAGCATCAATGCATCCCAATTTCCATGTCTCCTTATTGAAGAAATGCATTGGTGACCCAGCATTAATAGTTTCTTTGTAGAGTGTGGGTGTGAAATATAGTCTCTCTTATGAAGAGGCCCTAGTTGAGATCCTTAATAGTCAGGTTCGTCATTTTGGAAAAGGTTCTATGGAGAAATCAGTCAGTTGAGGGAGATACCTAGGAAGCGGAGAAAGATATGATAAATATGTTCCCCTACTATTTCTCTTTGAAATCAGTTCCAACCTATGATAATAGTTTCCTTAATTAATTATTTCTTTATTTTTATCTTAGGCCATGCAGCTATTTTCATGTCATACCATGAGTTTTTAAGAGTTCATAGATCAATTATAGATTCAGTTATCAGTCCATAATTCATCTCGTAGGTGTTCCATGTAAAATTGTAACTTTACCCCTTGTGCTTTAGCTTAGTTTGTTTTATTTGCGGATGAATGATCCTAAGGAGGAGATATTCTAATACCCTAATTTACAGTATTTAGACCCAACAAAAGGTATACTATTTAATTAGATTTCCAATACCAGTAGTCTCGCCTTAATATGATATTATTGTAAAAGGTTATGGTAAATTGACTTAGGAACTATCAAACTACCAAAAACAACGACTCTGGTAATGACTCATTGTTATACACAAGGAGTCGTAGTGAAGACTCGTCTCCACAATAGTAAGAATCCAAGAAATCATCCCCTTGACAATGATCCTTCATGACAACTCATGGTCAAACTAAATGAGTCGTCAAGAAGGACTTGTCATAACAGTAAAGACCCAAGGCTTAGATCACATGTCACGAGTCGTGCCCAGGCCCAATGACTCATAGCTTGAGTCATCACTTTTATTTCCCAAAAATTCTTGAATGATTTAAAAAGGGTCTTTTTGGTCTTTGCCCCATACTTTCACTAGATATATACGTTATTTAAGCTTTCCCAAGGTTGGAATATAAGGGAAAATGCCCCAAATTCCTTATTAAGTCATAAATTCAATTGACACAAACAAAAGAGGAAATTATTCTTCACCAAAAGCCAACTTAGGGCTCCTCAAGTTCAAGCACAAATTCTAAGAAGTTCTTCAAGAAATTCATCTCCATATATGTGGGATTTCATCAATGGGTTCTATTCACCCATTGAGTCCGAAAGTTTCCTCAACTCTCAAGTTTAAGTCACCCTTTAAGTTCAGGGTTCTATGGAAAGTATGAGTTTTCTTGGATTTTCAGTCTATTCTTGTAATTAAACCATAAGTACATGTTTTTCTATAAGTTTAGTATCTTCCAATACTCAAAGTCATAAGTTCCCTTTTTTATTTATCAATCATTGAGTTTTAGATTGGATTATAAAATTCATCATGGTCAGATTTCAATATTATCATGTTTAGTTTTATTAGTCAAAGATGGTGGGTTATGAACAATCGATACCTAAGGATTTATACATATACCAGTTTACATGTCTTTGAGCAATTAACATTATCCACCGCTGATATTTTCATAATGTAATTAAAATAAGCAATTCATTTTTCAGTGTCATTTAGTTCAAAGTAGTACTTAGCACAGATTGAAGGTAGGGATAAAGGATCACCCATCAGTTAGGCCAGAGACGTTTAGTAGAATTCCTTAAGTTCCATAAATATGGCACTATCATAGGTTATAAATGGTCACCCGCTAATTGAGGACTGACAACCTAGTCCTTTGGGATGTTAGATTAGTAGATCCATGCTATCAAGTGTTCATACTCATAGCAAGGTACTAAACACCCATTAAACTGTGGTTATAGGTACGACCCCGATCAGTGTAGATTAGGGTTGTTGGTCATTTTTAGCTCCCACAGTCCACAATTTATGTTTCTATTTTTAGATTTTGCATGAATTTATATTCAGTTGTTAAGTTTCCATTCAGTACTTGTTTATACTTACTCTTATATCATTTTATCATATTTCAAGCATTCATATTCAATTTCTATTTGTTAATTTTTCCCATCTCTCATACTCAGTACATTCAAAGTACTGATTGCATAATTTGTCTACGCTATATTGTCATATAATATAGGTTTTGACTCTCAACATCCAAATGATACTTAGTACGATTCGATACCACATTCAACAGAAGTGTTTGGTGAGTCCTCATCATTCGAGGACTAGTTATCATTATTTATTTTTAGTACTATTTTAGTTTCAGTCAGTTGGAGTTAGTTGGGGACATGTCCCGACAACTCAAATGAGTAGAGGCTTTCAGATTGACAGAAAATTAGTTATATTTCAGCATGTTGGGTTTTATCAAATAGTTCTAGGTTTGATATTCTTATTCAGCATGATTATTTTAACATTATTACCAAATTATTTTAGTTTATCTTCCGCCTAGTAGTTTGTTACCTCTTCAGTATTTTTAGTGTTATATCAGGATATAGGTTAGCTTGGGATCACTTGTGACACTAAGCACAGTGTTATGACTAGGGGCAGTCTCAGGACACGGTAAACTTAGTATCAGAGCATCAACTTTAAGGTGTCCTAGGGTGTCAAATTCGCATTAAGTAGATCTTATTTATGGGTATGAAGCACACGATACTTATGAGTGAAAGACTATGAAACATTATAGGAAAGTCCCATACTTCTTTCATTATTCATGTCATGTGATAGAGTGATAACTCTATTAAAATTCTTCTTCTAACTTGTGCTCTACTCGGCTATAGAAAATGCCTCCTAAGAGAACTAATGGAAAGATAACTGGGAATCAACAAACACTGCCGCTTATTTCGTAAGACCCTCTAAATGAATAGGTATCCTATGTTGAGTTTAATGATGCTTTTATAGAATTAGCATAATGAATAACAACTCAAAATAACCACCAGGTAGAGCTACCAATTTGGTCGAGCCAAGTCCATCCGGGCTATCCCACATAGGCTTTGAAGTTTTATGGGGCAGGCTGTGCTGGCCGGGCTAACCCATCAATATGACAGGCTAGAAAATACCATACCTAACCCATCACACTGTAGGTTGGGGGGCCTCTATGGGCTAGCCTACTTTTTAAAATATATTATTGTTATAATCTTAATTTAAATTTTAAATTGTTAATTACATAAATACTTATAATATTATGTTAAGTTACTACTTGTTAATCAACTCTCAAACTTACAAAAAACTTCTAATAATATGTGAAATTAAATAACTTTTGACACCAAATTCAAACCAAATATAGAGGTTCAAAAACAAAGAAAACTGTTAATGAGTAATTATATAACTTGCTAAATAGCAGTATTAACTTAATTTTGTTTTAATTGATCATAATAAATCATAAATAAATGCCAATATTTAGTTCATTAAAAGTGAAAATGAACTCCTCAAAAGGAAAATCCTCATAGCACTTATGGCGTGTTCAACATCGCCACATCATTCCATCAAATATATTTAATTCCGTAAAACTTTAGTATTTTATATTTTAATTATTTATATATGTTATAAAAATATTTAACATTTAAATATCTATGATGGTCCAAATAGACTTTGAGTTTTCCCACTTTTTTTATTCTTAGTACTCAATCTATTTATTAATTATTTTTTGTTTAGCCCATGGGCTAGCCCAATGAAATTGCTCAAGCCTAAGGGGCCAACGGGCTTAGACAGGCTAGACTAAAAAGTCTTGTACTTAAACAGGCTACAAAAATCATAGCCCAAACCTATAAAATTATAAGTTAGGTTGGCCGCTAATAGACCTAGCCCATATTGATAACTCTGCCAGTAGGCTGTTGCACCAACTAACCCAATTGTAATACAATAACTACTAGAGTTTGAGACTTCAATCAAATAAATCCTATGATGTTCTTTAGGTCTAACCTCAAAGAGGATCCATAAGAGTTCCTGGACAGTATTAGAAGGTTATTGAGATTATAGGTGTCACCTCAACTGATAGTGCTAATTTTGTTGCCTATCAATTATAAGAAGTGACTCAAACATGGTTTAAGTAGTGAAAGAAGGATAAAGGTACAAATGTAGGGTTGGTCGAGTGGGATGAATTTGTAACTGTATTTTAGGATAAGTTTTTCCCACTTAAGTTGAGGGAGGCTAAGGTGTAGCATTCATAAATTTAATGCAAGGCAATAGAAAGAGACTATTCCCTCAAGTTCATGTAGTTGGTGAGGTATGCTCCAAGCATGGTTTCTGACTTTAGGGCTTGAATGAGCAAGCTTCCGTCAGGTGTTTCTAAGTATATGGACAAAGAGTATAGAATAACCATACTGGTTAAGGAGATGGACATCTCTTGGTTGATGGTTCATGATCAACAGATTAAGGAGAAGATTAAGAAGAAGGAAAGGAAGAATAATAGGGCCAAAACTAGTAGCATTAATTTCTCTCAATAAAGGTTAGATAGTGGAAATCATTCTCAGTTCTGCCGAAAATCTTTAGCTCCATCCCCGTCTTCTTCTAGTGCCCTATTACCCAAGTTCAGATAGGATACTCAACATAGAGTGCCATGCTTACAATCCTAGGGTAGTATGAATAGTTCTTACACTAACCTAGTTTGCAAAAAATATGGTAGGAACCACAAGGGTAAGTGTTTGACAGGCAATGGTGCTTATTTTGGATTTGGTAAGTCAGGCTATAATTACAGGATTTCCCAGTGGTGGCACAGAGAGATTGGAATAATAATCATCAAAGCTAATCAAATTCTTTAGCCACTCTAGTAGGTCTCCCAACTCAACAGGGTGCCACTTCTAGCGCAACTAGTGGACAACATCAGGGTAGGTTCTATGCCCTTCAGACTCGACAGGATCATGATAGTTCTCCTAAGGAGGTCACTGGTATGTTGTAAGTTTTTAACTTTTATGTTTGTTCATTGTTAGACCCAGGAGCCACACTTTTCTTTATAACTCCTTATATAGCAATAGATTTTGGTTTTGGCCCCAAAATCCTCAAGGACCCTTCTCAATTTCTTCTCTATTCGAGAGTTCAATCATATCCAAATGGGTATCTAGAAATTGCCAGTCCCTATTTCCCTGAGAGTAACCTCTATCGACCTTGTTGAGCTAGACATAATTAATTTGATGTTATTCTTGGCATGGATTGGATCCACTCCTGTTATGCCTCAGTTGATTGTAGAAACAAAGTAGTCCAATTTTAGTTTCCAAATGAGCTAGTCTTAGAGTTTAAGGGTAGTACTTAGTCCCTATAGGTTAGTTTAACTCTTTTCTTAAGGCAAGACAAATGATTTCTAAAGGGTGCATCTATCATATTTTTTGAGTCAAGGACCCAAGGTCCGAAACCCCAAGTATTGAGTCAGTTCCAATAGTAAAAGAATTTCCAAAAATGTTTTCTAAAGATCTGCTCAAAATTTCTCCCAAGCGGAAAATTGACTCTAGAATAGATCTCCTTTTTTATAACCATCTTATTTTAATTCTACCTTATAGAGTGGATCCAGCTGATCTTAAGGAATTAAAGAAGTAATTGAATTATCTCCTAGATAAGGGTATTATCAGGCCTAGTGTCTCTCCATGGGGTGCTCCACTTCTCTGCATGTGCAAGAAAGATGGTTATCTCATAATATGTATCAACTATCATCTATTGAACAAAGTCACAATCAAGAATAAGTATTCTATCCCTAGTATTCAGGACATATTCAACCAACTTAAGTGTGAAAAATGTTTTTCTAAGATAGACTTTAGATTCGGCTACCACCGGCTCAGAATCAAAGATTGTGGCATTCCAAAAATAGCTTTTAGAACTTTATATGGTCACTATGAATTTTTTGTTGTCTTTAGGACTAATAAATACTCCTACAATTTTTATGTACTTGATGAACGGGGTGTTTAAGAAGTACTTGGACATGTTTGTTTTAAGTTTTTATAGATGACATCCTCATTCATACTTGAAGTAAGGATGAACACACAAAAAATTTAAGGATTGCCTTACAGACTCTTAAGAATCACCATCTATTCGCTAGGTTTAGCAAGTGAAAATTCTGGTTGAAGTTAGTAGAGTTCCTTGGTCATATTATTTCTAGTGGAGGCATTTTAGTTGATCCTCAAAAGACTCAACTCATATACTGGCATTTGAGTTATTTTCTGTATTTAAAATGATAATACTTTATTGGCATCTTCCGCACATGTTATTGTACTTCAATTTTATTCAGTGTTTATAGTAGGTACCAGACCATGGTATATCTTGGGGTAACTTGTGGCCTTTAGCACTGTGTCATGACTAGAGGTAGCCTCGGGCCGTGATAACTTTTCTCCCTTTTATGTACTAGGCTAGTCTCTATGTTATATTCAGAGATGAGTTGTATCAGTATAATTTCCTTGGTACTTCATTATGTATTCTTATTATACTAGAAGATCTTGTACAAATTTTACCAGGTGTAGGATTATCTTATGTATGTTAGCCTTTTAGTACATCTATTTCACTTTCTCTTTTTTATTCTCTTGGTAGTCCATTACTAATAATTCCAGGTTATAAGGTTGGCTTCCCTACTGGTAGTTTATACTAGGCACAGTCATGACTTGAGAAATTAAGTAGTGACAAATTGGTATTAGAGACTAGGTTCGACGATGTATTAGTACAAGAGCTACATGTTTAGTAGAGTCCTATGGATCGATGTGGAGACATTTATAACCTATCTTTGAGAGGCTACAGGAAATTCTTTGGAAATTTATTTCTTGACTTGGTGTCATGTGTCCATATTGATATGATCCCCAAACATGTAATTTGACTTTATTTTATCCTAATTGGATGATGGAGGATTGTCGATTACTGTGGATAAAACTTCGACACGTATTTTTAGAGCTTTAGTATATCATTGGACTAGAGAGTCAGAGATGGATATTAAAGATCTTCGGCGTTAACTAAAGGATTTAGGGCTAGCTTAAGCTCCAATTGAGCTCGTGACTACTTCATTCGATCGAGGTTCAGCAATTGCATCTCAAGTCTTTCTTATAGATCCCTTACAGCCAGGGATATAATTTGGTTGATCAAGAAGTTCTCTGGCTAGAGTTGGATTTGCTGGTGTACATTAGGGTGCTTTATCAATTTTTTGAGTATGATATTGGGTTTCTTGAGTGGGCCAGGCATATTCCTAAGCTATATTCTTCTGAGTTAGACAGGGATATAATTTGGTTGATAGAAGCTGGGTCTTCCTTCTCTCAAGTTGTTGATCATTCGAGGAATTTAGAGAAACTATGCATTAAGGCTTATGGAGGTGAAAGTAAGATACCATGCCATCAATATATTGCTATTGGTATTTCATTCTGGCATGGGGATCCTTTTGGTGAAGGTCAGCTTCACTTGCAGCCTATCAGCCTTATGCGGGTAGATTTTAGACTATGGGTGGCTCTCAGGTTAGTCGTGGTATCATGACGGGCAGAATTTTCATTAGATCTTGCAGATTTTTTGGTATGGGTTTTTAGGTTATGGTGGCAATTCCGAATTAGGAACTGAAGTATCTCAAAGTATTCCAGGAGCTTGTTGTGGTTGCGGCTATATATAACATTGGTTCTGAGAGTGCCTAAGACATGAGTTAGTTGATCAGACAGAGTTAGCATGTATTCCCCTCCATCCTAGAGTTCTTGAGGAAGTCTATGACTACATGAAGTATGATCATTGTAGTAGAGAGTTCTCTCAGCATCAGTTGGTCGTCGATTCATGTCTCTCACCAGGTTATGGCTTCAGAAGTTTTTGTCGATTATAGGAAGCTTGGTCGCTTGTCTTGAGAGTGTCCTTAGCGTGGGGTTACTAGTCATTCGGCTTGTACAAATCAGAGTCATGATATTATAGAAACTTCAGTTAGAGATAGTATGCTTGGTGCCTCAGTTGATGATTCAGTTAGTCTAAGTTTAAACTCATTTAATTTATTCTATCCTTAATCTGTCAGTCATGTGATTACAAATTTCACCATGATATGTGTGTTTTTATTTCTCACATTTACCCTTGGTTGTTGGATACCCCCATGGATGACTCTTTTAGTAGTGTATGGAGTAGATCTGTATTGATATTTTTCCCTATGGTGTAGCATTTGGGTTCGAGTCCCCTTTACCTAGTCATATTGGCCTTATTGGGGCCTTTGAGTGGTACTTTCTATTCATTTTTATTTTGGTATTGCCTACTCATTATATTGATGTTTATATTATCGCTGTTATTATTTTCATTGCTTGATATTATTTATCCTCTATAGGTAGCTGTTTAGACTAGTGTTATCTAGTTAGAATTCTATTTCTTGCGGATCATATTCATTAAACCGGGAAACTATAGATCGATTGGATGATTTCTTTTCTATAGTGAGGTTTGGTTGGTCGTTTTACTCTTTTGTTAGCTATGCTTGATTGATTGTGGAGTGGACTATGGTATTATAGGTAAGTTTAAATTTTATGGTTGTGTGATGATTCTAAATTTGGAAATTTAATTGTATTTCCCGTTCTTGATTTTGGGATTCATAGACTTGCCTCCTAGATTGTGAAGGTTTTTGTTTTATCTATGCCTCTCTATGTAGCCCATTTTTAGATTGATTAGTTTGTTGTCATTTCTTTGCTCGTGGCTATTTTATTGCCCGATAGTGGTTTTAATATTAATATCAAGATGTCTTGGATTAATCTCTTAGATTTATTAGATTCGTGCCCTTTTGATGGTTTGCCCTTGGTAATATTGTGGAGATTGAACTCTCCTTTATTATCTTGTCGTGGTTCTTATCTAAAGTGGAGTTAGAGAGTTAGAGGCAGGTGGTCTTTCCTGTGATCACTTTTAGTTGGTTCATTTTCCTGATAGTGGTCTTAACCTCGACATAGGTGTTACACTTAGTACTTCTTTCCTTGACAAGGTGATTCATGGTTTGTTTGAGTTATATTGTCCTACTTGGATAGATTCAGGAAATCCTAATTTTTTAGTTTGTTCCACCTAATAATATTTGGTAGAGTGCTTCTTCTTGATGATATTTTCCTATGAGTACTCTTTGCTAAGATAGTTTTTGCTATTACTAGCGTGATTTGTAGCTTTGGGGAGTTCTAGAATATTAGTTTATAGTTCATGCCCTCTAGTAGATGTGGAGTTGATTTCTTGTGTTTTTAGCTAGTGATTTATCCTCTATTGTGATTTTGTTCTTCTGCTACATTTCAGTTTTGGCTCGGTATGATTTAGTGGATATGTCAGAATTGGATAATAAGGTTGATTTTAGTAGTTGGCATTAATATCGACTTATTGGCTCAGTTTTATGTTGATGCCTTGGAATGGCGATTTGGAAGTTATGATAGATTTAGAATATAAATGCCTCCCCATCTTCAGGTTTTGTTTGGGTATTTAAGGTCGAGTGATTCAGCTTTGGTGTTGAGATTTCAGCTTGGAGTAGTAGAGCTTGAGTGCAACCTTCATTTTATATTTGTGTCAGTTCAGATTTCATCTATAGAGTGGCTAATCCCACTCTGTGGTTACCTATTCAGTCTTCTCGACTTCAAATGGATTATAGTTGATAGGTGTTCAGATGATAGCCCATGGACCCGGTATTGGTTCCTTTAGATTTGACTTTGGGTTGTCAAATTTTTTTGAGATTCTCAGATGATATACTTGATGTTCTATAGAAATATATCACTTTCGCTGCTTAAAACGAGGACAATTTGTAGGTTTTTAGGTTATTTTTATAGATATGATGCATTTTGGGTATGTTTTACAGAAAATAATGTTTTGGATGTTAAGTTCGTGAAAAAGGTGAAAAAAGATCTTTTTGGCTATTTTTGGAGAAATTATGGATGTTCGGGACACTTTTCGGCTAGATCGTGATCAAAGCATATTTAAAAATTAAAGAAGAGTTGAAAAGTTCACTCCTAGCAAACAGTAAGTCAACCCACAGACCGCATGTAGGACCTACGGACCACAAGTGCCAGAAGTCCAAAATCTCGAGAGCTGGACTTGCAGGATTTTTTCATCTGCAACCTGTACCTTGTACCTTTGCCCAAGGTCAGGACCGCAGGTACTACCTGCGCCCAGTGACAGAGAGCAGCTACAGACCACATATGGCCATCGACCCTGTTTTCTCAAATTTCGTTCGGGCTTTGGTTTTAGTGTTTCCTCATGTACTATAAATACCTTTTATGTGTTTTTAGTAGGAGTTATGCACTTTTAGTACTCACAAACATATTGTAATTCCAAGATTTTGATCTTGGGATTCTCTTTTATTGACTTTGTTTCATTAATTCACACACGATTGCGAGTTTTATTACTTCTTATCAATATGATTTCATCTATGCTTTCGATTATGAAAGTTATGATTTCTTCACAAGCATGAGCGGCTAAAACCCATAGCAAGGGCTGTGGAAAACCCTGGCAGATTGACAGAATACGGGAAGTGCTTTCTTTGTTCTTAACCGATACCCATGTATGCATTGCTTTATCTTTGTTATAATAGTTTTCTTAATGGGTTCACACATTAAGATCCTGCCTAGATATTATTGCGTGCTCCAAAAGAGGAATAGTGAATATGAAAAGATAAAGACAACAGTAATTTGGAGTTTAACTGTCGATCCACGCTTCAAAGTTCTATCTTAGTAAGATGGTTAGATTTCAGCTAATAACTAGAGACTCAAAAGGTAATAGATAACTAGGATTAAGATAAGGGTTAGCAAGGTGACATCTTGAGACTCAAAAGTAAAGGGTGAAATCCATCTGCTCGTCCAAAAGATACAGAAGGTACATAACTTATTGATTCTGCATGCAATGTACAAGGTTGGTTCAACAAAGCATTATAAGCCTACAGAGTTGAGAAGCCAGGGGGAACAAAATCCTAGTGTTCACCTATGACTGATTACAACCAAAGTTAGTATATTACTTGTTTTAGATTACTACACAAAAACCCCCCTATTTACTTTTTTTGTCCTACCTGTGGACTACAACTGCTAAGATCCACAATTCCATGTTTACCTTCGGATTCGAACCCAACCTTTATTGGGTTACAATATTTTCTCAGCGATCGTATCATCATCTACGATGAGATATTGTTTGGACATCATCAAATTTTTGGCATTGTTTTCAAGAAACACAATGTTGATTTGTCATTTGAAGTTGTTGTATGTTTCAGATGTTTTTTTTGTTTTTGTTCTTTGTTGGGTATACGCCAGTGAATACCTAGCACACGGGGTTGAGGAAATCCCTTACTCCCACTTAATCTGAATCAATAGAGGATCCTACAAACATTTAGTAGGATATCAGAGCAGAAAAAAGATAAACCTCCTGAAAGGGTTCGTGATTGAAGCGAGCCAACCGGGGGCCTTATTGTAATGGGAATCCCAAGTGCTATCGGGACCGAAGACCACCCCCGTTACCCAACGCAACCTCCAGCCGCCTGCCCTAAGTTGGATGAATTTCGACCATGTAGCAAGACAGCGCAACAGCTCACATAATGACTCTAGGATAAGGTCACAACCGTGCCTGACCCAACTGAGTCCATCCATCCCATAAGAAGAATCCAACCATACCAAACTATACCAAATTCCATAAATCAAGCCATAACCAAAGATGTTCCAAAACATAATATAATTAATTTTAAAATGTAATATGATGGAAGAGTGAGAAATTATGTTCGCTGATTCCAGCCTTCTGGCTTATTACAAAGCCAAGGCTGGTAGCAATACCGATCCCACCCATTCAAACCCATAGAAGTACCACAAAGCCTCTAACCAAAAGAGTAATCAAAATCGGTTGGGACATGCACCCAACTATAGCCAAAACCAATATCCAAAAATAAACTAAAGTGTCTAGAAGTATCCATAACATAAAATGGAGCCTTTCGAAAGGATGGAAGCTCACCACTTTAGTCAAAATTTTATCCCCTGAGTTAATAACTTTGTAGGAGTTGTAGAACAGCCGGCTCCTACATAATATGAGTATAAAGCCGCCAATAGAAGGGTTAGCCGGTGAACGCTAGAATGATCTCAGGATAAGGATAAAATAATGTCATTTATAAAACCAGGTGAAACCATCCATATTCACACAACCATACATAAATATATCTATAACCATGCCAGAAAAGGGGATAGAGTTTAGCTTTTCTTTAAAACCTTTACCTGTGTTGTGTATCTTTTTCGTACTAAACCACCAACGGGATATATGGGTTCAGCTCCCCCTGCTGAAATGGCCCCAGTGCGTGTAGCCACATGACTAGGGAAGAAAACCTTCGGATGACTAGTACATCCCCCAAATGTAATGTGACATCATCAATACAGTCACAAAGACCAACCTCATATTGAAAAATATGAGTTTCCAGTTTTGGTCCTCTTGGGACCTCCACCTTCCACAGCTTTGCTACACATCCCGCCATTATTTTCCAATTAAAACTAATTTCCAAATAACCAAACCATTATTCATTTATTAACCTAGGCCATCAATATTGGTATCGCCATACCAATCCTTACTTGCAAGTATTATCCATAGCCAACCATGTATAGGTTTAAGGGGACTTTCAAGTGCCTTTACATTTACAATATTAAACCACTTAGGGGATTCTATGCTCCCAAAAGCATAACCATTAGCCATTTACCATTCCAACCCATTTAAACTATGCATAATTTCTTTACCAAGTTTTAAAACAAGCAAGAGTTCCATTAAAGTAGCCAATGCAATGAACATATCCTTATAAGCATTTTGTCCAACACATTAGGGGTATAATATGACCAAAACCCATTCGAATAACCATTAAACCATTCCCATGAAATAAGATTATCCAAAACCATCATTAATACATATAAAAGGATAAATAAAACCATGGGAAACCATAACCAACCAGTTAATATCAAAACCACCAATTCATATTTGAAAACCAAAATCATACAATCATTGAAATCCTGAAAACATTCTTAAAAACCATGTCTTTAGATAAAATTAACAATGAGGTAAGAGAACATGCCTTAAACTAAGATGATGATTGAAAGAAATCACCAAGACAAGCCCCGAATCAATCCTCTAGTTGAAACCCTAGCTTCCCTTGCCCAAAAGCTTTGAGAGAATTATAGCGTGTTTAGAAGAGTTTTTAAGTGTTAATGAATGGAATAATAGGGAAAATAACCTTCCAAGTAGGTTAGAAGTTGTGGTACCTTATTAGCATAAGTAGGGAAATATCAAAAATACCCCCATTTAAGTTGCACCAAAATCCTATCATAGGGGTAGGACTAATCCACACAAGTCGTACCCTTCGATAAGCATGGTACCATCCACTAGTACCCTAGCCTCAACTTTTTAGTCAAACACTATACAATATACGACTCATCAACCAAGTCTTATCCAAAGCATATGATCTATACCTTCCACCCGTACCCCAGGCATATTTAGACACTGTCCACCATACAAGTCCTGGGTATGACTCGTACCTTGTCTTACGGCTCATGGTAAGCCACTCGTACTTAGATCCAACCTAAGTAACCAAGTGTAAGATTACGTTAAACAACTAAATGACCCATAAACCTTTACAGTAACAAAAATCCATCCCACCAACCAACACTAGTCAGTATATACTGGACCATACCATTCGTACCCAACATAAGGCTCGTACCCTCGAGTCATATTAGGTCCAGACACTAGAATTCTAGGAAATTTCCTAAGATCTAGAAATCAGGGTATTTCAGTCTCCCCCACTAAGAACATTCATCCCGAATGATGCATAAGGTAAGGGTAACCACATGCAAAAGTCATTTGCATTGTAAAATATATTCCTAATCTTTAATAAAGTTTGAAAACAAAGAGGCAAAGATATCTATCTTTCCTTTAACAAACTCTAAAAATAAAGATGTATTGAAGACACATACCTTCCACACGAATCCCAGAAGCATAAAATAAATGTAAATATTTGGACTTCATGTCCTCCTCCGCTAGCTTCTTCCACCATATGGTTCCACCATAGAACCTTAACCGAAGCCATATCCTTAGTCCGCAATAGACTAACCTGCCTATCCAAGATCTTAGCCGGGGCTTCTTCATAAGACAAAGAATCCGACATAACCAATCCTTCAAAATGAACAACTGAAGATGGATCACGAACGCACTTTCTTAACATGGAAACATAAAAGATTGGATGAACCAAACTAAATCTAGAAGGAAACTCCAGCTTATAAGCAACATTACCAATTCTCTGCAAAACCTTATAAGGACCCACATACTAGGGACTTAGGTTCCCCTTCTTACCAAACCACACTACTCCCTTCATGGAAAATGCCTTGAGGAAAACCTTATCCCCAACCTCAAACTCTAAGTATCTACGCCTAACATTTGCATAGGACTTTTGGTGACTTTGTGTAGCCGTAAGCCTTTCTCGAATCACCTTTACCTTCTCCATATCCTGGTAAACCAAGTTGGGACCAAACATGTCTACCTCACAAAGCTCAAACCATATAATAGGAGATCTACACCTCCTACCATATAGTGCCTCAAAAGTGACAACACCAATACTAGAATGATAACTGTTGTTGTAAATAAACTCTACCAAAGGTATATTCTCAACTTAATTTCCACTATAATCAATCACACAAGCTCGAAGCATATCTCCAATGTTTGAATAGTTTTCTCTGCTTGGCCATCCGTCTGTGGGTAGAAAGCAATACTCAGAATAACCTTAGTCCCCAACCATTTTTGGAAAAATCGACAAAAGTGAGATGTAAATTGTGTGCCATGATAAAAAATAATCAAAACAGGCACCCCATACAGCTTCACAATCTCCTAAATATACAGCTTCACATAATCCTCCACCGAGAAGGTAGTCCGCATTGGTAAATTATGGGAAGACTTAGTCATCGTATACACGATGACCAAAATAGAATCATATTGATTCTGAGATCGATGAAGACTGGTAACTAAGTCAATGTTGATCACTTTCCATTTCCACTCTGGCAAATCAATTTCTTAATACAACCCTCCTGGCCTTATGTGCTTAACCATGACCTATTGACACACCATGCACTTGGCCATATAATCAGCCACATCCCTCTTTATGCAATTCCACCAATAAATCTCCTTGAGATCATGATACATCTTAGTAGATCCAGGATGAATAAAATAGCATGAATCATGCACCTCAGGCTAAATTCTTTATCGCAACTTGTCGACATCAGGAACACATACCCTCCCTTGGTCCCGTAAAGTACCATCACAAATGATGTCAAACATACTGCCTTTTTCCTACCAACGTCACTATTGATCTTCATTAAGATAGGATCTAACACTTACTTCTCCTTAATCTCCATACCAAGAGATGATCGAACCTCTTCTTACATCATCACACCACCATCTTTGGTGTCCAAGAGGAAAACTACAAGATTATCCAAGCAGCAAATATCCTTCACTAATTTCCATTTTCCTTCCTCTACATGAGATAAACTCCTCATGGATAACCTGCTAAGAGTATTAGCAACCACGTTATCCTTACCTAGGTGGTACTGAAGACTCATATCATAGTCTTTGAGGAGCTCAATCCATATCGTCTGCCTAATATTAAGCTTATTCTGGGTGAACACATATTGTAGACTCTTATGATGATAAAAGATATCCCCATGAACACCATACAAATAATGCTGACATATTTTGAAAGCAAACACAATCTCTAATAGCTCTAAATTATGAGTAAGATAATTTCTCTAATGCACCTTCAATTTCCTGGTAGCATAGGCAATCACCTTCCCATGATGCATCAACACGTAACCAAGACCTACTCGAGATGTATCACAATAAACCATGAACCTATCATTTCCCTCTAGTAAAGTCAGAATCGGAGCCGAAGTTAACTTATCCTTCAACTTATCTAAGCTCCCTTCACAAGCATCCACCAAGAAAACTTGACTTTCTTCTGAGTTAACTTAGTCAAAAATGCAGCTATTGATGAAAAAATTTCCATAAACTACCTATAATACCCAGCTAAATCCAAGAAACTCCAAATATCAGATAGAGTCATGGGTCTAGGTCACCTCTTCACCACAACAACCTTTTTGGGTTCCCTATAATTCCCTCACTAGAAATAATATGACCCAAGAAAGTTATAGCGTTCAACCAAAACTGACACTTAGAGAACTTGGAATACAACTAATGTTCCTTTATGTTCTGTAACACCATATGGAGGTGATTAGAAAGATCCACCACACTATTATAATAGACCAGAATGTCATCAACAAACACAATGATGAAGAGATCTAAATACTAACGAAAAACCCTAGTCATCAGATCTATAATTATTGTTGGTGCATTTGTCAACCCAAATAACATCACCAAAAACTCGAGTGCCCATACCGAGTACAAAAATCCATCTTAGGTATATCTACCTCCATAATCTCTAGCTGATGGTACCTAGACCAAAGATCTATCTTAGAAAAAAACTTGGCACTTTGCAACTAATCAAACAGATCATCTATCCTTAGAAGAGTATACTTGTACTTGACTATCACCTTATTTAGCTACCTATAGTCAATGAACATCCAAAGGGAACCATTCTTCTTGCCCCAAAAAAAACACCGGTGAACCCTATGAGGATAAACTAGGATAATATACCCCTTATCTAGAAGATCCTTAAGTTGCTCCTTGAGTTCCCTCAACTCCACCATTCTATATGAAGGAATAGAAATTTGATGAGTGTTCGGAACTAAGTCAATACAAACTCTATTTCCCTGTCTGGAGGAACACTAGGAAGACCTCTAGAAACTCATTAACCACTAGAACTAACTGGAAAGAAGGACCTTCCAAGTTAGAATTTTTAACTTGAACCAAGTGAGAAAGATAGATTTTAGAGATTAACCTCTGAGCCCTAAGATAAGAAATAAATCTCCCCCTAGGAGCTAAAGAACCACCCTCTCATTCTATAACTGGTACACCAGGGAACCTAAAGATAACCCTAGGGTAGATAATTTAAGGAAATGTAAAAAGAATGTAATCAACCCATCCCTAGAATAACATCAAAATCCACCATACCCAACTCAAATAGAGCCACCTAGGTCTACTTACTACCAACAGATACCACATACCCCCTATAGACTCTTTTAGCAATAATCGAGTCACCTACTTGGGTAGATATAGAAAAAGGATTTGAAATAACTTTTGAATCAAAACCAGAAGATTTTACCACATAAGGAGTCATATAGGAGATAGTGGACCCTGGATCAAGCAAATAATATATGTCATAAGAGAAAAGCTATAATGTACCAGTAATGACATCAAGTAATTCCTTGGATTCTTTTTGGGTTGCGAAAACATACAACCTTTTTCGACCAACACTAGACCCACGAGCAGTAACAGAAGCATATCTAATACCATTAGGTGTAGGAGCATAAGAAGAGGCCATGTGAATCTTATTATCCCCCGTAGA
Source organism: Capsicum annuum (assembly GCF_002878395.1). Taxonomy (NCBI): domain Eukaryota; kingdom Viridiplantae; phylum Streptophyta; class Magnoliopsida; order Solanales; family Solanaceae; genus Capsicum; species Capsicum annuum. Next base: position 103,983,361 of record NC_061119.1, read on the forward strand.
AACCTTATTAACCAGACAATCCCTAAGTTGATGGCCTACCTGGCCATACTTAAAGCATTTGTCCTTTCTTTCATCATAATAACCTCGATGAGAATGACCAAAAAACCAACAAGAAGGGTATGATGAAACTGACTGACCTTCATTTCCCTGATATTGGGCACTCTATGCCCAAAATTATCACTACCATGATGACGCTTGTCGCTCGACTGGTATGGAGCACTTGTAGAAGATAAGGAACCAGAACTCCCCCACTTCTTTTTCTACTATTTGCCACCATCTCGATCACCCAGAGACTGAACACTTCCTTTGTCAGAAAACTTGCTCCTCTTACCCTATCTATCCCTAAACTCTATTGTTTTCTTTTTTTATCATCCACTTGCAGCAGATAAAAAATTAACCTAGATATGTCCATATCTTTTATCTGCAAGGTAGTCTTGCTCGCTACAATCAAATCTCGATTCAACCCAAAAGTAAAGCTCCTCATTGTTGCTTGCATGTCAGCCACTTAGAAAGGAGCATACCTTGACAATTGGTGAAACTTCAAGGTATATTCCTTGATAAACATCCTCCCCTGCTTGAGGTCTACAAACTTCTCCAACTTTGTTTCCCTCAACTTTTAGGGAAGGAAATAATCTAAGAAGGTCATAGAAAAAGTATCCTGCAAGACTAATTCTTCTACATCACCCTATCCCTGTCCGACTCTTCAAACTACTGATATGTAACCTCTTTGAGCTGATAAGATGTAAAGTTTACCCCTTCCACATTAGTATCCTGCATCATCAAAAATATCTTTTCCATTTCATCCAAGAAACCCTGTGGATCCTTATCCACCTTTACTCTAGAAAAAGTGGGAGGACTTATCTTTATAAATTAGCCAATCTTTGTGGCCTCACGAAACAAATCACTAGTTATACCCCGCTCATCCTAAAACGTGACCATCTAAGTAATAACATGAATAAACTGATTAAATTCTATATTAGTCACCTCTCCTTGAGGAGGACTAGTAGAAATCTGTTGAACTCCAAAACTATTAAGGATAGGACCATGAGATCAAAGATGAACCCTAAAAGTAGGATGCACCCTTTCAGCATTACCCCCCAGATGGGATAGAAGAATTTCCTTGTGTTTTAGATCTATGAGGCATGATCTGAAAGATGAACAAACAAGGATTAGAGAAAATTCTAGGACTACGACTCCAAGCTTGAAAATAGATTACTAAGAAAGTGAAAAAATCCTAAATTCCTTGTACCCTCTCCCATATGAGTGTGGCAAGCTATACACCCCTAAAAGAGACTCTACTCAACATGGCTTTATGGATACCCAATTGACCATGAACCTAGGCTCTGATACCAACTTGACATGACCTGACTGGGGGACTTATCGTAATGGGCATCCAAGGTCTAACTGGGATCAAAGACCACCCCCATTACCCAACCTAATCTCCATCCACCTTTCTTGAGTTGGCTGACCATACCAAACCTTACCAAAGACAATAAACTAAGTCATAACCAAATATGTTCCAAAATATAATATAAATAATCCAAAAAAAAGATTTGATGGATTTGTGAGAAATTATATCCGGTGATGCCAGCCTCCCATCTTATTCCAATGCCAAGGCTGACCCAAATATCGATCCCACCTATTCTAACCTATAGAAGTACCACAAAGTTACTAACAAAAAGTGTAATAAAATTTGATTGGGACATGCCCCCAACCATAGCCAACACCAATGTCCAAAAATAAACCAAAGTATCTAGAAATATTTATAACATAAAATAGAGCCTTCTAAAAGGATGGAAGATCACCACTTCAATCCAAATAATGTCCCCTGAGTCAATCACTATGTAGGAGAAGTAGAATAATCGATTCTTGCATAGCATGGGTATACTACTGCCAGTAAATGAGTTAGGGGGTAAATGCTAGCACGATTTTAGGATAAGGATAAAATAACTCCATTTATAAAATCAAGCAAAACTATCTATATGCGCACAACCATACACACATATATATAACCATGCCGAGAAAAGGGATCGGGTTTAGCATACCTTTAAACCTTTACTTGGGTTGTGTAGCTTTTCCATCCTAAACTACCCATAGGTTATATGTGCTAAGCTCCCCCTGTTGAAAGGGCCCAGTTCGTGTAGCCGCATGACTAGGGAAGAAAACCTTAGGATGACTAGTACATCCCCCAAAATATAGTGTGACATTATGCATATGATCACCAAGACCAACCTCATTTTAGAAAATATGAGTTTCTTTTTTTGGGCCCCCCGAGACCTCCATCTTCCATGGCTTTGCTACACATCCCACTATTAATGCACAGTTAAAACCCATTTCCAAATAACCAAAATATTATCCAATTATTAACCAAGGACATCAATATTGGTATCATCATACCAATCTTTAATTGCAAGTATTATCCATAGCCAACCATGTATAGGTCTAATGTGACTTTTAAGTTCCCTTCCTATCAAAGGGGTTAAACTGACCCACATGAGCTATCCCTTTGATATGAGTGGTACCCTCCACTCGTACCCTAGCCTCAACTTTTAGATCAAATACTGTCCAGCACATGACTCATCCAACCAAGTCATATCCAAAGCATATGATACATACCTTCCACCTCCAAAGCATATGATACATACCTTCCACCCATACCTTTGGGAAATTTAAACCTTAGGAAGATTTGGGCACTGTCCACCATACAAGTACTCGGTACAACTCGTACCCTAGTTTATGGATCGTGATTAGCCACTCATACTTAGATCCAACCTAAGTAACCATGTCTAAGATAAAGTTAAGGAACCAAATGAACCGTAACTATCAATACTACTCATACCCTTAAGTCGTACCCATTTCTGTAACCAAAATCTGTCCCACCAGCCAACATTGGTCAGTATACGAATGGACCATACCATATGTACCCCAATATATGGCTCGTACCTTCGAGTCATATTAGATCCAGAGACCAAAGTTCTAGGAAATTTTCTATGCTCTAAAAATGAGGGTGTTTTAATGATGTTATACCTCTTTCTTCTTCCAAGGATTATAGGATATTATTGATCGCTAGACTAGTGAGCTATTATCTCATCCTAATAATGAGAGGATTTTGATGGAAGAAGTTTAATGGGTAGATAAATAGGTAGAGTTGGCTGAGTAGAGATAAGCAACAGACCATTGAGCAACACTCAATGGAAACTAGAATAGAGCTAGAGGTGTCTGTGCCCAATTAATCCTAGTATATTAGTATGTACAACCATATAGAGAGGATGAAGAAGATTTGGGATATGTTAAGCCGGCAGAGACTTGATTACTAGTTTCTCCTATTTTACCCCCAGACGTTAAGTTTAACAATACGAGCATAATAATCTAACTCTTAAATCTAAAGGGTGTATTTGTAGGTATTCCTAGAAATAATGCAAACTTGAACCTGGCTAATTTCATCAAAATCTACAATTCATATACAAATCCAAGGGTGAATCAGAAAGTATTCAGATTGAGAATACTCTCTTTCTCACTTACAGGCATAGCATCTTTTTAGTTAGGAGAACTGCCAAGAGAATCTATCACTATATGGAATGATTTATGCAAGTAATTCTCGAATAGGTTCTTTCCTCTATCTAGGATGTTATAGCTTAAAGATGAGATTTATAATTTTAGGCAGCTGTAATCAGAATCTATGTACAAGGTATGGTTTAGGTTTAAGAAAAAGCTGATTTGGTGCCCAATCATCAGTTATCAGGGATGATCTTATTATAGATATTTTACTATGCCTTGGCAATCAAATCTAGAGCCATAGCAGACACCATATCAGGAGGAGCTTTTATAGGATTATGCTGGAGGAAACGTCGAAGATGTTAGATCCTATATTGCTCACTAACCAAAGGTGATAAACTTGGGAGGCTAAGAGAGGATCTGACACTTATGCTATTGGTGCCTCCAGCAACCAGAAAGTAGATGATGACACAGTAGTGCAAGAGATTGCTGCTAAGAATTTATCCTAGGGTACTAAAAAGAAACTTGAAGAAGTAATTTTTGAGAAGGAAAATCCACTAGCAGCACATACGTTAGCTTTTAAAGCCTAAAAATCAGAATTGAAGGAGAAAGAAAATTATTTAGATTGTCGGTAGGCAGGTAAAAAATTATTTGGATTGTTAGTAGGTAGGTTTTCGAACCTAAGGGCAAAATAACCAAGGTCATAATTACTATGACAGATATAGAGACCATAGTAGAGAGTGAGATGGTGTTTAGATAAAGAAGGATGACTATAGAGAGAAAGGAGATAGGTACATTCCACTTGGAAAATAAGATATAGAATCCAGAATGGAAGAGATACAATCTAAGCTGGTGAAGGGTCAATAAAATCAAGAGATCAACCTTAAGGAGATTAAATTCGACATTTTAGGATTGACCCAGAAGGTCGAGTCACATGCTACTGCTATCAAGGAGTTGTAGCACCAGTTCTGGCTGATGTCAGCAACTCTGAACCAGAGGAAGCCATGTGCCCTTCCATGCAACACGATGAAAAATCTTTAAAATGATGGTCACGTACTTGCTATTACTATGAGGGATCGTATTATTACTATGGATCCGCCATGATCTGCTGCAGAAGCTACTAATAATGAGACACTAGCTACTTAGTCTAAGAAGGTAACAGGTGATAAAAGTAAAACTATTGAATATAATGGTAAGGGTATGATCATCAAGTCAAAAATCATACAGATTTTGAGACCACCCCTACCTTTTCCTCAAAGATTAAAGAAAAAGAAAGAGGAAGGCAAGTTCAAGTAGTTCATTAATATGATGAAAGAATTGAGCTTGAACATACCTCTTCTTGAGGTATTGGAAAAAAATTCTTGGATACACCAAGTTAATGTAAGAACTGGTCACAACCAAGATAGGAGTGACATTTAAGGATATTGATGGTATCCACCACTGTAGTGCAATCATGACTAGGTTTTTGGCACAAAAAAGTGATCACAATACATTCACTATACCATTCACTATTGGGTCATCCCATATTTCCAAAGCCTTATGTGATTTAGGATCCAACATTAATTTAATGTCGTTGGTCATATTCAAGCAATTGGGCTTGAACCCTCTGAAATTGATTTTTATATGACTATTGATGGTTAACCACACAATAAAGAAGCCTGTGAGAATCTCTTGTGATGTGATTGTGAGGGTGGATAACTTCATGTTTCTAGTTGACTTTGTCATCCTAGACTATGTGGTTGACACTGAAATGCCCATTATACTGGAAAGGAAATTTATGGCCTTAGATAGAGCTATGATTAACATGGAGAAAGGTGAGAAGAAATTTTAAGTCAGTGGTGAGAAGGCTACATTCAACATCCGAAAGTTAATGAAATAACTAACTGACATAAGGGTAGTGTGGGTGATTGATTGTATTGATGACCTTGGAGGATATTCCTATGTGTATCTTCATGAACTTTGAGTAGTCAAGATACCCATGTCGTGTTGCAACGTTAAATAAAGGGTTGCTTAGGACAAAAAACGAGGGCTTGTTGGTGAAGTTTGAGTAACCAACATAGCCACCTCGTGTCGCGACATTAAATCAAGCGCGGAGTGGGAGGCAACCCACTAATGTTAGTGCTCACATTTTGGTTGTTTTTATTTTTGTAGATTTTTAGCTCCTGTACTTACCTGGAATATGGTAAAAAAAAATGGTATCTTCATTGATTTCAAGGCAAGGGGCTTTGTGATCAACCCATCATGGTCACAAGTCCCCACACGGTAAGTTAAGTAATAAGTTGAAAAGTTGAAATAATGAGGATAAAAAATGTGTAAGGTTGTGGACTTTGGCATCTAATTTTACTTTTGGGACCTCAAACTTAGGTTGCAGGACCATAATAGCTAAAAAAAGTTGAAACAATGAGTTCAGACTATAGGAAAGTGGGCCAAAAGTTTTGTCCCAGCATATATGCCTAGCACCTATTAGATGTAGGTAGACCTTTGCCCATGCCCTGACCATAAGTACAGGACGCAAGCAGCTGCCACGGGTAGGTTATTTGTGGGACCAATTTTTAATTTCAATTTTAGGCCTAGAAATACTTAGATATGACCTAAAAAATCCCCCACCTATATTTAAACAACCTTAACCTCATTCTCACCCACTCAAATTGTCAGAATTCTACTTTTCTCTTTGAATTCAAACTTCCCTCTTAAAACATAAACTAACACCACACTTAAGTAAAGGCAAAATTGATACTTATTTGAGGCATCTTGTTCCAACACGCTAAAAATATGTTTCAACTTTGGTTTTGTGAACCTTTTCACTATTCACTTCTGATTCTTTATAAAAGAGGTAACTTTTCTTGGCTCCTAATGATTATATATTGCTCTATCTATTGTTTAAACAAGTTGATATGTGTATTCAATTGCAAAATATATAGAATCTGTCATTCTTATATGTAGGAGCCTTAGAGTATCCTAAAATCTTAATGTACTACCATGTTTTGAATAAAAATCTAAAGTTAGGCCTTAACCAAAAGTTTAAATTGAATGAATAAAAGTAATACCAGTAGTTGAGCATGTTTGTTGCTGTGGAATCTGTGATTTATAAAAGGTGTGTGTACATTGGACTTTTTGGTATTTCAAATAGGTTATAGGGATGTGAAAATAGAGGAAAAATTCAAACTTTTTGAATTGTGAGTTTTTCTTAAACTTTTTATATCCCTCACTTTGGTTGGAAACTAACAACTAGTTTTTTAGGTAAATATGGGACCTAAGGCTATGAAGAACACAAAGGTCGGTACTTCAAGGTGAGAAATAGATTGTCTTGAGCCAAGTGGTTTAGTGGAGGAGTACCCAAGATAACAATGTAGAGACATTGTAGTTGAGGTAATATACAAAGTCATGAGAGGACAGACTCGCCAGGCTGCTTAGTTAGCTGTAGCCCAACCTAAGATAAAGTCAACCAGGATATCATAACTATATACTTCATTAACTATTGGTGGTGATGATAAGGGGGAGATAGATCTTGAGTCTACTCCACAGGTTGCTACTTAAGACCTTCTGAGGAGGGGTCCTAGGATTCATCTGAGGAGGTAGAGTAGGAGGAGCCATTAGCGATGCCCCAGTTTGAGGAGGGTACTACTACACATGTATACCAATCATATGTACCCCAGTCTGATAAAGGTATAGAGCATATGAAATACCTAGACTTTGAACTATGCCAAGAATTTTATTATTTTATATCTCTGGGATGGATATGACTAGGGGTGTGAGTCGGACCCATTAAGTATGAGTCATATCCTCCTGTCCCTTCCCTCTCATACCTTGATAAGAATAGTAGAAGGACACACTACCCACTATACAACTTGTCTTCCCCTTAGTCATGCCTAAAGAGTATGAGTCATACCAAGGTGAGTCAAATAGAGATGTCATGAAGCTTGGATAGACTGTTTAGGGTAGAACTGATAGATACAAGTTGGGGTTGAGTTTTAAATATTGAATTTGACTTAGGGTGTATGGTCATATCCTAAACAGTGTGTGACCTAGGAGGAGCCTAGGATATAAGTCAGGGTACCACTTGTACCTTAAGGTATGGTTTCCTTAGTGAGATGTATCCCTAGATGAGTTCATTCTCTAGCTTTTAACTATGGGCATTAGGGTTATTTCTCAAGCCTAAAACCATAATTCCTTTCATATATAAGTGCTTGTAGACTCCTAAGTATCCATTTTTATTAGATCAAACAACCTAAATACTCTCTCAATCTTATCTTTAAAGAATTGGAGGTTAGGGTCATAAGAGTGGCCTTTAAGTGGCAAAGGCGAGTCAATATTCTTGGTGATTCATCTTGTTTAAGGCATGTAACTCCTTCCCTTGCTAAATAACTCTAAACTCAAGTATTTCACACTTGGATTAGTAAGTGTACATGATGGTTTTGAAATCAAATGAAAAGGGATTTGTTGCGTACTGATGAATAATTATGATTCTTTCTTAGACATATGTTTATACATGTTATTGATGGTAGTTTTCACAAGTTAATGCTTTTCGTACATGGTTTAACATGTTGGTTTTAAGTAACCCTAGTCTTGATGATTTCTACTATGAAATTTGCCTTGGTAAAGACATGTACACAAGGTGTTTATAAAAATGTTTAAGTGAGATGTCTAGTTACATGATGATGATGATTTGAACTAGGCAATGTCCCAATATGTATGAATGCTTGATAGATGACAGCATGAAGGTAAAATGAGCCATATACTGTGTAATTTATGACCTTAATAGTTTGATGAATCAGAAGGGGATTAAAGTCCATAACATGAAAATGAACTTGTATTATGTGTTGAACTAAATTATGTAATGGCTTGAAAGGATCTAGAGGATCATAGTTTAAATTGTATGATGAGTTTAATTATGGCATTAGCCTATTGACATGTTTGAGCAATAAAGGCTCCCATACGGAGCATGTGGTCATGTATGGCATTGAATTGGCTAAATGGGTTAAAGTTCTTCTATGTGGAATTGAATGTATATGGATGTATAGATAAAGGGTAAGATTCCTAATGTCAATGAATGATAGTCTTGATGGCTTGAAGTTCAAGTACCTTGCCTAATGAAATCACTTGTGGTTAAAGTCCCTTACATAATGAGATCTCATGAGGTCAAAGTGCCTTGCCAAATGAATTATCTTGGGGTTATGGTCCCCTATCTAATATGGTGTGAGGTTAGAGTTTCGTTCCTAATATGTAAGCATGTGGTTTAATTTCCTTTCTTAAATAAATGTGTGTGAGTGGTTAGAGTCCCTCACTTATATAAATGTGTGTGAGTGGTTAGAGTACCTCACTTAAATAGAAATGTAGATAGTTAGAGTCCCTTACTTGATGATATGTGAATATGGTTAAAGGCCTATTCCTAATTAGAAATGCTTGAATCTATAAGTGTGGAAGGTTGGAATCCTCTATTGCATTTATGATGAATGAGTTCTTCCAAATTATTGATAAGAATTGTCCTCTTGGTTAGCATGTGATATGTCTCTATGTATGGATAAGGTTATAAATGTGATTGAATATTATATATATTAACTTTTTATTCAATAATGATGCTAGTTTATCCTTATCCTTGAGTTAGATGCTAGCATTCTAACCACTAACTATCTCCAAATGCTATATCCCCATGTAATATAAGGGCTGGAGAATCATCGTCTCTTCCTGGGTAGTGATTAGGTGAATGAAGCAGTTCGTCCAATGACTTGGGAGTGGTGATCTTCCTTACTTTAGAATACATTCCTTTTTGGTCTCATATCTTTAGAAGTATTGTTGATGATTGTGGACTTGGGTATATTGGTTAGTTAATGAATCTAATGATGTTTTTAGACATGGTTAAGTTATAACTTCTAGTATTGTTTTCGTTATTATATTATATGGTCAAGATTCACCTGACCCTTATGATGGATATGATGATCGTGATGGGTTATCGAGGCAACCTTTTGTTCATGTGTGATTGAGGTGCCCCTATGAATAGCCTGATTTTGGGTTATGTGAAGTTCGTATCAGGGCCTAGGTTCATGGTTAGTTGGGTGTCCACAATACCATGTCAAGTAGAGTCTCTTTTATAGGTTGGAGGTATGCCATATATATAAAAGAGGATCTATGAGACATTTTAGGAAATATTTCCCTTTCTTGTGTTTCAGTCTCAAGATATAGAGTCTAAGGTCTTGGATTCTTTGAATTTCTATTTGTTATCTTTTAGATCATGCCTCCAAGGATATCTAAGACTCCATAAAATCCTTCTAAGAGCCCTATAGAATAAGCTCGTCCAATTTTTGGAGTTCAAACCTGGGCTAAGGATGCGGCATTTAATTATCTTTATGGGGTTCCACCTGTCCCTACCAACCCCTACTATGAGAGTGACCCTCTTATTCTGTCACCTCAAGGGGATGCTACTAATGTCGAGTTTCGTCACTCTATCAACCTTTTGACTCAATTGGTATCTTCTCAAGTAAAGCATAGTGTTTCGGATACCATTTCTTCTGAGGCCATAAGAATACGCCAATTTATGAGGTTGAGCCCTTCTATATTCTCCGGTGTGAAAGTTGAGGAGAATCCTCAAGGATTTATTGATGAAATGAAGAAGATCTTCCAAATAATACATGCTTTAGAGATTGAGGTCGTTGATTTTTCTTCCTACCAATTGAAAAATGTAGTGTGCCAATGGTACAAGGGGTTGGAATTATCCAGAAGTATTGTGCTAGTCCTACCATATGGGAGGACTTCTCCAAGGCTTTCTTAGATTGCTTCTTTTCTCAAGAGTCGAGGGAAGCAAAGGCCAAAGAGCTTGTGAACTTGAAGAAAGGAAGGATGTTTATTCAAGAGTATTCCTTGAAATTTGATAAATTGTCAAGGTATGCTCCTGAGATGGTTTCAAGCATGAGGGCTAGAATGCATAAGCTTGTCTTGAGATTGTCCCGTGTATTAGTCCTTGAGAGCAAGGCAGCCTTGTTGATTGAAAACATGGAAATTTCTAGGTTGATTGTGTACTTGAAACAAGTAGAAGAAGAGAAAAAGAAGTAAGTTGAGTTTAGTGAGAGGCAAGGAAAAAGATTTAGGCCTTCTGAGCACAGTGGTAGTGATGGTGGCAAGTGTCCACAGAAAAAGTGGAGGAGTTTGAGGTCTTTCTCTTCGGCCAGTGTTCGTTCTCCATACCTGAAGTTTTTGGGTAATTACAACACTTAATTCAATGGTGGGTACTAGTGTCAAGGTGTACAATTCTAGGCTAGTGGTTCCCAATTGGCTCAATCTCTCCCTCTTTATAGATTTTGTCATTAAGGTCATCATATTTAGTATGAGAAGGGGAGAAATAGATATTCCATTATGGTCAGGTTGGGCACATGCAGCGTGAGTGCCCCTCCCTAGCAGCTTCTTTGGCCAACATGGACCCTATTGCTACTCCATCTACTCCCGCATCGAAGGGTGCTTTGTCTATCTCTGTTTCTATTTCTGGCACTGACGCTGGTTGCAACCACTTGTATACACTTACTACTTGCCAAGACTTTGAGGCATCTCCTGATGTTGCCATGGGTATGTTTAGATTTTTCTTCCATGATGTGTATTGTTTGGTTGATCCAGGGTCTACTTTTCTTATGTGACCCCGTATGGGTTATGCATCTTGATTATGGTCCCGAGAGTCTTTTGACTCCTTTTTCTATATCTACCCCAGTCGAAGACCCTGTGATTGTTAGAAGGTTCTATAAAGAGTGTGTGATATTAGTTAGTAGTAGAGATACTCTTGTAGACTTGATAAAGTAGGACATAGTTGATTTTGATGTCATTTTGGGGATGGATTGGTTGCACTCTTCCTATGCTTCTTTAGATTGTCGGACTCGTAGGGTCATGTTTAAATTCCCTAATAAGCCGATCATTGTATGGGAAAGTGGTTCCCTAGTGCCTATAGAAAGGTTTATTTCTTATGTAAAGGCTCAAAATTTGATTTCAAAAGGGTGTTTCTATCATTTGGTCTGAGTTAATGATTCTAGCTCGAGAAGAGCATTCTCTAAAATCCTTGATTGATGCATATCCCAAGGTGTTTCCAAATGATCTTTTCGGTGTTCGTCCCTATAGGTAAATTGATTTTGGGTTTGATTTTGTGCCAAAAACTCACCCAATTTTTATCCCTCCTTACAGAATGGCTCTGGAGGAACTAAAAGAGCTTAAGAATCAATTGAAAGACCTTTTAGATAAAGGTTTTATCCCCCAGTATGTCTCTATGGGGTTTTCCCATGTTGTTTATGTGCAAGAAGGATGGTTCCCTTCGTATGTGCATTGATCATCGTTAGTTGAACAAAGTGACCGTAAAGAATAAATACCCTCTTCCAAGGATAAATGATTTGTTTGATCAATTTTAGGGTGCGAAGTGTTTCTATAAGATTAATCTTAGATCGGGTAATTATCAACTTAAGATTAGGGATGTGGATATCCCTAAGACTTCCTTTAGAATCCGGTATGGTCACTATAAGTTTCTTGTCATGTCTTTTGGGTTGACCAATGCCCCAGCGACATTTATGGACTTGTGGGGTCTTTTATCTGCTCTTATACATGTTTGTCATCATCTTCATTAATGATATCTTAGTCTATTCTAAGAGTAAGGCGGATCCTGTAGAACACCTCTGTACCGTGTTGCAAACTATGAAGGATTATGGTTTGTATACCAGTTCTCCAAGTGTGGGTTTTGGTTGAACGCTGTAGCTTTTCTTAGTTATGTCATCTCTAGTGAAGAGATCATAGTATATCCTCAACAGGTTGTGACGATTAAGAAGTAGCCTAGACCTATGACTCCAACCGATATTCGGAGCTTCTTGGGTCTCGCCAATCACTATAGAAGATTTATGGAGAGTTTCTCTACTATAGATACCCCATTGACCAAGTTAACCCAAAATAAGGTCATGTTCTTATGGTCCGATGCATTTGAGGGTAGTTTTAAGAAGCAGAAAGATGTTGATTCTGGCTCTGGTTTTGACCATGCCCAAGGGTAATGATGGTTTTGTGGTATATTATGATACTTCTTGTGTCGGTCTTAATTGTATGTTGATGCAACATAGTAGGGTCGTGGCCTATGTTTCTAGGCAATTGAAAATGCATGAGAAAAACTACCCTACTCATGACCTAGAGTTATTAGCCATGGTTTTTGCGTTAAAGATTTATCCACATTACCTTTATAGGGTCCATATCGATATCTTTTTTTATCATAAGGGTCTCTAATATGTGTTTACCTTATTGAAGTTAAATCTCTAGCAAAGAAGGTAGCTCAAGTTGTTAAAAGACTATTATATGAGTCTTTATTACACTCTCGGTAAGGCAAATATAGTCTCCGATGCTCTTAGTAGATTGTCTATGGGGAGTTTGGGCCATGTAGATAAGGATAAGTAGGAATTGGTGAAGGACATTCACCGTTTGGATAACTTTAAGTTTGACTTGCCGACTTCAAGGATGGTGGTATATTTTTGCTTCCAGTATCTCCGTCGACTCTTGTTGCTGAGATAAAGAAGAAGTAAGCATTGGAGCCCAACTTGATAAAGATCAAGAACAATGTCGGTCAACATAAAGTTATGGACTTTGTTATTGATGGTGATGGTATCTTGATATAATAGGGTAAACTGTGTTCCCTATGTCGATGGATTAAGGGAAAGGGTTATGGCCGAGGCTCATGAGTCTCGCTATGCCATACAACCAGATTCCACTCAGATGTAACACAATCGTAGAGAGTTCTATTGGTGGAGCATTATAAAATATGTTGTGGATAGCTATGTGGCCAAGTGTATGGTGTGTCAACAAGTTAAAGTTGAGTGCATAATGCCCGGTGGGTTGTACCAAGAAATCATGTCTCCTGAATGGAAGTGGGAGGCAATTAATATGGATTTCGTTACCGGTCTTCCTAGATCTTAGAATCAATGTGATTCATTTTCGGTCATTGTTAATAGAATGACCAAGTCCACTCACTTTTTTCTAGTGAGGACAAATTATTCGGCAAAAAATTATTCTAAGTTGTATCTTGCAGAGATAGTGAAGTTGCACGGTGCTTTGGTTTCTATTATATCGGATTGTGGTCCTCCATTTTTATCCCATTTTGGAAGTCATTCCAAAAGGGTTTGGGTACTAATGTGTGCCTTAGTACCTCTTTCCACCCACATACAGATGGAAAAGAGAAAAGGACTATCTAAACATTGGAGGATATGTTGCAGGCTTGTGTGATTGATTATGGTGGTAGTTGGTATGACCACTTGCCTTAGATTGAGTTTGCCTAAAATAATAGTTACCATTCTAGTATTGGCATGGCCTTTTTTAAGGCATTGTATGGTAGGATATGTCGATCACTTATTGGGTGGTACAAAGTTGGCGAGTGTAAATTTATTGGCCCCGAATTAGTCCACCAAACCTTCATGAAGGTGAAGGTTATTCGCGATAGATTGAAAGCAGCTCAAAGTCACCAAAAGTCCTATATGGATGTAAACCATAGAGACTTAGAGTTTAGCATTGGTGATTGGGTATTCTTGAAGGTGTCTCCCATGAAGGAAGTAATGCAATTTGATAAGAAGGGGAATCTTAGTCCCCGGTATATTAGCCCCTACTTGATTATGAAGAGGGTTGTCAATGTTGACTATGAGTTAGAGTTTCCTTCCAGTATGACTATTCACACGATTTTCCATGTTTCTATTTTATGGAAGTGTATGGGTGATCCTTCGTTGGTTGTTCCCTTAAGGAAGTTGATATTTTAGACTCTTTGTCCTATGAGAAGATCTCGATGAGGATCTTCGAAAGGCAAGATTATCGGTTGCAACTGAAAGAGGTGGCTTAAGTGTAGGTTCTATCGAGGAACCAAATGTCTAAGGAAACTACTAGGGAAATGGAAGAGGACATTAAGTCCATGTATCAACATTTGTTTACCTTTCCAAAAATTTGGGATGTAGGTATGTCTTGATCTCCTTGCTTTGATTTATGTCTTGATAGATAATGGGTTAAGGTCCCTAATGTGTTAAATTGATTTATATCTTATTAGACCATGGGTTCAAGTCCCTAATGTTTTTAAACTATGTGTGTTTTATTGTGATAGGTTTAAGTCCCAAGTATCTTGAGTTGATTCATGTCTTTGGTAAATAATGGGTTCGAGTCCCTAATCCTTGAATTGAGTAGGTATCCTTGATAAGTTGATGGGTTCAAGTCCCTAAGTTGTGAAATGAGTGAGTGTTGATAGTATGGGTTTAAGTCCCTATGCTTTTAGATGAACAAGTGTCTTTGATAAATTATAGGTTTAAGTCCCAAAGTCAACGAAATTAGTGATTGATTTAAAATGAGCATGATATGTGTTGTGTTGTATCCTTCTTGTATACTGGTTCTAACTTGTTCAAGGGTTGGTTTGACATGTGATAATTTGTTAACTTGTGTTTAATTCTTGTTTTACTCGTCATTCATGGATGAATAACCCAAGTGCAGGAGAATTGAAACACCTAGACTTTGAACCATGTAAAGAATTTCATCACTTGATGTCTTTGGGATGGATACGACTAGGGGTGTGAGTCGTACCCCTTGGGTACGAGTCGTATCCTCCTTTGCCTCCCCTCTCATACCTTGAGAAGCCTAATAGGAGGACATACTACCCAACATACGACTTGGCCTGCCCTTAGTTGTACTCAAAGGGTACGAGTCATACCAAGATGAGTCATATAAAGGTGTCTTGAAGGATGGAGTGGATTGTTTGGGGTACTGTTGATGGATAAAAGTTAGGGTTGAGTCATATCCAAACCTTAACAGTATGTGTGACCTAGGAGAAGCCTAGGGTACTAGTTAGGGTACCACTCGTACCCTAGGGTGTGGTTCCCTTAGTGAGTCGTATAGTGAGTTATACCCTTGGACGAGTTCATTTTCCAGCTTTTAGCTAAGATCCTTGTGGTCATTTCCCGTGCCTAAAAATCTAAGTCCTCTTAATATATAATTGTTTGTAACCTCCTAAACATCTATTTTTCATGGATCAAACACCCTAAATACTCTCTCAAGCTAATATTTGAGGAATTAGAGGCTAGGGTTTCAAGAGTGGTCTTTAAGAGGCAAACGGGAGTCAATACTCTTGGTGATTCATCTTGTTGAAGGCATGTAACTATCCCCCTTGCTAAATAACTCTAAACCCATGTATTTCACACTTGAATTAATAAGTGTACATGGTGGTGTTTAAATCAAATGAAATGGTTTTTGTTGACAAATGATGAATAATGATGATTTTTGCTAAGACTTATGTTTATACATGTTATTGATGGTAGTTTGCATAGGTGAATGCTTGTTGTACGTGGTTAACATGTGGGTCTTGATTAACCCTAGTATTGATGATTTCTACCATAAAATTGGCCTTGGTAAAGGCATATACACAAGGTGTTTGTGAAAATGTCTAAGTGAGATGTCTAGTTACATGATAATGATGCTTTGAATTAGGGAAATGGACCAATATTTTTTAATTCTTGATAGATGGTACTATAAAGGTAAAATGAGCCATGTATTGTATAATTGATGACCTTGATGGTTTGATGAATAAGAAGGGGGGGTTAACGAACCTAACATAAAAATGAACTTGTATTGTTTGTTGAACTAAATTGTGGTATAGAATTGCTAATGAAGTGTGAATAGCTTGTAAGGGTCTTGAGGACCATAGTTTGAATTGTATGATGAGTTGTATAAAGGAATTGTCCTATTGAAATAGTTGATCAATGAAGGCGCTCCCATGAGGTGCATATGGTCATGTATGGTGTTCAATTGGCTAAATGAGTTAAAGTCCTTATGAATGGAATTTAATGTATGTAGATGCATAGAAAAATGGTTAGAGTCCCAATTTTGACTAATGATTGTCATGATGGCTTGATTTTAAAGTCCCTAGCGTAATAAAATCTTTTGTGGATAAAGTCCCTTACATAATGAGATCTCATGAGGTCGAAGTACCTCGCCAAATGAATTGGCTTGGGGTTAGATTCCCTTATCTAATATGGTATGAGGTTAGAGTCCCTTGCCTAATGTGTTAGCATGTGGTTAGAGTCCCTTGATTGAATGAGTGTGTGTGAGTGGTTAGAGTCCCTCACTTATATGAATATGTGTGAGTGGTTAAATTACTTCACTTAAATGGATGTGTATGTTGTTCGAGCCCCTTACTTGATAATATGTGAATATGGTTAAAGTCCTATGCCGAATGAGAAATTCTTGAATCTATAAGTATGGACGATTGGAATCCTCCATTGCATATATGATGAATGAGTACTTCCAAAGTGTCGATAAGACTTTCCCCCTTGGTTAGTATGTGATATGTCTATACGTATGGATAAGGTTATGAATGTGATTGAATATGATATATATTGACTTGTTTTTGAATAATGATGCTACTTTATCCTTATTCTTCCGTTACATGCTAGCATTTCAACTGCTAACCATCTCTGGGCGCTATGTCCCCATTCGACATAGGGTCTGGAGCATCATCTTCTCTTTATGCGCAGTGATTAGGTTATCAAAGTAGTTCATGCATTGACTTGGGATTGGTGAGCTTCCTTACCTCAGAAAACATTCCTTCTTGCTCCTATCCTTAGACTTAGTTTTTATTTGACTTGCTTTGGCTATTGTTGGGGGCTTGTCCCGACATATACATTTCTAAACTTCAGTTTGTATAGAGGTATTGGTGATGACTATAGACTTAGGTATATTGGTTAGTTCATAAATCTAATGAAGTGTTTAGACATGTTTAAGTTATGACTTCTAGTATTGTTTCTGCTATTTTATTATATTATCAGGATTCACCCGACCCTTGTGATGGATAAGATGATTGTGATGGGCTATCAGGAAGAACTCTCATTCATGTGGGCTGGAGCTGCCCCTATGAGATGGCCCAGTTTTGGGGCATATCAGCAGGCTACGTACGATGAGTCAGTACAGCAAGGATAGATTCCTATTCCCCCACATGCCTCAAATGCAACTCCCAAGGTGAGACATCTGAGGTGGTATGTGGAAGGGATGCGGGAGATATTTACTATTAACAGTCATATCTGGGAGGCAGGCATGCCTAAGAAGTACATTTATGAGGAGTACCAGATTGACCTATCGGGGATAGATCGAGTACCACAGTTACAGGCAACATTTGATAGCTATCAGTTAGAGTGGATGACTAGGCCACTGAGTTCTTACAACCCGCTATCGTATGGGAATTTTATGCATCCTATCGAGCTGTCGTAGTTGTTCCTATTTGCAAACATCCATGACTGATGAGATTTGCTAGGCAGCCACATCTTGAGCACACATTGTTTAGAGGGATCAGCGTTAACATATTGACAGATACTATCCGCAGAGTTACTTTTGCCGAAATTACATTACTCCATCTATAGCTGAGTGCCACTACAGGTTGAGGGTCATATATGATTGATATATTATGTGCGTGAGGCTAACTATAGATGAGAGAGGGTTGAGATATCTAGGTGAATAGCCAATTATTTTTCACTTTTGGGTGATGCGACCCCATGGATTGAGGGGTATGCTGCGATCAAGAAGGGCCTATTAGAATTTGAGGCCAAGTTTTGGTGATTGTTGATTAGACATCAATTGACACCCACTTCTTCGAATAATACATTGATGTATGAGGGAGTTTTATTGGTTGTCTGTATGATGGCCGGCTATGCTGTTGATTTTGTTTCCATCCTTAGGTATAAGTTACATGACAGAGCCTTTCGAGAGTTGACTAACCAGCCATTCCCTTATTTGATTTAGAAGTTGTGTGATGATGTCGGTGTGCCTGAGATACTAGGTATAGATGAAAGGGTAGGCAAAAATATCGAAATCACATGCTGAGGGCCTAATAATTTCAAAGAGCCTGATGAGGCACATCTTAGTGATGTGGGTGTTAGTATTAATATAGAATATGGGAGCAGAGAGAGGATCCAAACTCTTGTACTTAGGGTGAGGGGACACCAGTTATTTCTTCTTTAGCCCCAGTTTTGACCTCAGAGCTAGTGGGTGTCCTTAAGAGCCTATTCACCCATCTACTATAGCTGCTACTTCAGCTATGATCACTATATCTAGCGAGTTTTTTTGAGCTTAGAGTGTAGCCAGAGAGCCACCAGTGATAGTGTAAGGGTTGTTGATACCAATATGACTTCGCTCTATGAGCAGATAAGATCAATGGTTAGGACTAGATTTAAGTAGGAACAGTCTTGATAGAAGGCCGTACTGAGTTTTGTACTATATATGCTATGTGATGACTTCCAAACACAACTCAATGAGTTTGACAGATGGGTTACAACCAATTCAAAGAGACAGATACACCAGATCTAGCCTAGTTGTGGGATGAGTTTAATATATTATAAGATGAGGTATACCTTCTCACAGAGAGATGTGTTGAAGCCACTCCTTTTTTTATACCCTAAGTGATCTAGATATTACCTCCGGGCTCATCAAGATGGTTTGATTTCTTTTCAGATGGTGATGAATAGGTCCTAATAGTTAGGGCCAAGAGAGGTGAAATAGAAGACTTGTAGGACCCTAATTTGACATAGGACAAGGTCGTTAAAAAGGCCAAGCATGATTTGATGAAGTTTGCATTTGTCAATAGGAAAAGGTGTGCATCTATAGTAGTAGGTGCATCATCTAATAGTGCACCTCCACTATTACTTCCTCTACCAGCTGATATGCCCTCATCTGGAGATGCTCATGATTGGAGCACCTAGTGCATCCCAGGTATGTTCTCACTTCCCTCTGGTTTACTTCATTTTAGAACATCGACGACAATGAATAATTTTTAGTTATGGTGGGCATACGATGTCACCACAGGTTTTTGTTGTTGTGCTTCTTTTCCTGTCAGCCGCAATATGGTTGTAGAATCGGCATATGTAGGATAATTTTGTGTCGTATTGTGTTTTGTTTTTGTGTAAATAGGATAATTTAAGTATTTAGGGCGGTAGTCATGTTTTGATTGATGGTTCATACCCCTTTAAAATTTTATGTTTTAGAACTATGTGAATGTATATATGTATGAGCATTGTGGATCTTGTTAAGGCATTAGAATTAGGGACATAATAATCACTTTCTAACAATTGCATGAACCGAATAGGTGGTATTTGGTATTATTGACTCTATGTTATGTTTGTGGGAGATACTACCTAGTTCCCTTTGTGTGTTGAATTAAAAATTTGCCTAGTTAGTCATGCCTAGGTTGAAGGATAGTCGACTAGGAAAGGATCATAGGTTGTCTTTGATTTTAGTCCACTTTAGCCTAAATGACCTTTCCTTGTGTGAATTGTATCCCTTAATCCCTGATATGTGCCTTATAAAAGCCTATTTTTTCTTATTTCACCCATTCACCTTCCTATTTATATTATAATGAACATGTTTTGGCTCTAGTCCTCCTTGGACATTGTGCACCTCAACTTTAGAAAAAATGCCTAAGTTAATGGTTTTTTATCACAGGGGTGCATAGTGTAAAATGGGTATGAAGAAGGGTAAAATAAGAGAAAAAGTTAGTAGGGCTGGGTGTGGTAGAAAAAGAAAAGAAAAAAATGAAAAGAGAAATTTTGAATAAAGAGAAATGAAAGAAAAAAAACCACACCCAAGATGAACATTCAACAAAGAATGAAAAGGGAGAAATAAGGGTGGAATAAAAGAAAACAGGCTAGTAAGTGAGACCCCAATGTTCGTGTAGTGTTAATGAGACTTAATCATTTGATATGTCCATATGTACCATACCATCCCCCAAGCCTACATTACATGCATTGATTGGGACTTCTCTTATGAGTGTGAGTTTCTCTTGACCATCCCTGCTTTGACATACATTATTTCATATGAATGAGTGGGACATCCGTATTGTGAGGACACTTGAGTCATATTGCTAGCTATTTGCTTATTTTGGATAGTGTAACTTATATATTTGAGTGATAATTTGTTGCTAATGTAATTTCCATAACTTGATCCTAACTTAGGGATGATCTATCCTCTTCCAATCACACTCCGTAATATCAACACTATACTGTATATCACCAGCCAATATATGATTAAAGGGTGAAAAAAGGATATAAAATAGTATGCAAGGCTAAAGAATGAATATACGATCTGAATAAATGAAAAAAGAAAGGGATATATGGTAATACCATAACTACATATAAATAGGTATATATATATATATTTGTATAAACGAGGTCAATATAGGGTACAACTTAAGTCATTGGACTAGAATCTTAAGACCTCATAATCATACCATGAACTAGCATTAGTATACTCAGGGTTTCTAATCCATACGTCTAATCATAAGTTAATCATGATTAATAATATAATCGTAAGATTAAAAAGATGGAATCATACCTCAAATCTCAATACAGGATTGATAACAAAGCTTCCACAAACAAGTCATAATAGTGGCCATAATAATAATAATAATAATAATAATGTAAATGACAATGCGAGTAACTGGCTAGTCAAGTCAATCAATACCTAAATGAGATTTCCACGGCCCTCCCACCTTAGGATCAGAAGGTTTAATCAACATACAATACACCACAAGCCATACTCATCACCCATACCTATGCAACCCTCACAAGGCTGATAGATATGGGCGAATACTAGTGATAGGCGATGCAAGAATGAATGTCAAGATAGAATCCATAATACTATAACTGATCCATATACTACAATGTAGCCCAGTGTATATAACTCCTCCACTTCAATATCTCATAAAGGTAGACCTACGACAACCACCTTTCTCAGATACAACAACTCAGGAATGAAGGGGTCCATAAGGGGTTTGGGAGTACCCATATACACCGACCTAGTACTGATCTAGGATTTCCAATCATTATAACATCATCAACATCATCAATACCATCAATATCATCAATATCATCATCCTTCTATATCCAGTACCAGACAGATTTGTGTATATATATAATAAATGCACAAACTTAAGTTGTGGCTAAAGAGAGTGTAAAACCCTTAAATCATTACCCAATTAAAACTCAATATTAAACCATTGTAAAGTCATATAAAGGGTCAAAAATTCTTACAACTGTAGTAAATAATAGTATCAAATCATAGATCGAAATATGCCTCTATCAAATCTTTAAAACATCACTTCCAATATCATTACAAATAAGTCCTCCATTAATATAGTATGTTTCCCATTATGAATAAAACCATTTTAAGGTGAAACGTGGGCTTTAATCTATTTTTAGGAAAAATAGTAGTAAAATCATATTTTAGTTGGAATCGTACCCTTTACCATATTTAGTGATCATGAATTTACCAAATCTATACATGTCATGAATTTACCAAATCTATACATGTCATCACCGTTAGATCATGATTTTATCATCATATTCAAATTAATATTTGATTTGAGTAATTATCAGTTGTGAGTCCAGTTAACTTAAATCATTAACGTGTCAGTTCAATTGGTAGTAGGATTTTACATCGAGCGAACCTAGGAATGAAGTCTCACCCACCAGTAGAGGTCTAAGGCCTTTAGTAGTAGTCCCTAAGTTCTAGAACTACATAGCCAGCATACATTAGGAGATGTCACCCACCAGTAGAGAATTGACACTCTCTTATGGGTCACCCTCTAGTAGAGGACTGACACCCTAGTCCTTCAGGACATCAGCCTTGTGGATCTATATCTTTATACATGTGTTAGTACCTGGGGCAAGTTACTGATACCCCTCTAATTGAGATTAGATATTGGACCCTGATTACACAAATTGAGGAATATCAGTTACAAGATAGCTCCCACAGTCCCAGTTTAGTGTTTAGAGTATGTGAGCTCAGGTTTGCATGACCAAGTGTAAAGATATCAGGTACTTAGTTATTCAGTTATTCAGTTATTCAGATCATTTATCAATACATGTTTATGCTTGGTCTTGCATTTATTTTACATGTTTGTGAACTCATTCTCAATACCTATATATATTCTATTTAGTTCCTATCTCTCATAATGGTACATTCAAAGAACTGACCATATACTCTCTTTTGCACTATATTGATTTTATAATATAGGTTCAGATGCTCAATTCTCTGATATCCCATAGTCATCTAAGTACCCATCTGATGTAATTGTGGTGAATCCTCATCCATCGAGGACAAGTATTTATAGTTATTTTTAAGATTTCCTTCCTTTTAGTTAGTCAGAGTTAGTTCGGGGCTTGTCTTATAAACTACTTATGTCTTAGAGGCTTTCAGATATTTAGAAATTTAGACAGTCAGACTAGTTTTTAGTTTTATCAACAGTTTTGGACATGTTAAGTATTATTTTAGTAGTACATCTTAACAGTATTTGTTCAATTTAACTTTCACATTTGATGTTCTAGTATTATTTTATTCAATGCTCATAGTAGGTACTAGATCATGGGTTAGATTATGGTCATTTATGCACTTAAACACCATGTTATGACTAGGGTAGTCTTGAGCCATGACAGATGACAAGCTTTTTTGAGAGAAACCAACCATTTGGAGCTCTAATTGCCAACCTTGAGAAACCCTAAGTATTTTTGCTAAAGAGAATTTGAGAGAGTTTTGAGAGTAGTTTTAATCATGTTATGGATGATAATGGGGTACCCAAATGGTTTTAAGTCGTGGTTTATTATTTGGGGAAAAGGGAAATGTCCAAAGTACCCATAATAAAATACTAAAAAGTTATCATTAATGACAATGAGTGACCCTGCGATTCGCACAGACTCATTATGACTCATCACCATGAGTCATAGTCAAGGATGAATCTCAGGTATCCTTCATGGGTCACCTTATTAATCATACCGTACGAGTCATATAGTAACCCTACAAATCTTGGGGATCTTGATTAGGACTTGGATAGAAACCTTGGGTGACACACTGCTCACCCTACAATTGGCATGCTATAACTCATAACTATTCTATACGACTAGTTAGGTGTAACTTATAGTCAGGATAGAATATCTGGGAAACCTCACTCATCACCCTATGATTAGGTTCATAAAAACCATAATGACTCCCTAAGACTCGTAGGGAGAGTCGTACTCTAGGAAGCGAGTGTAAAAACTCAAGAAGTTCAGGGGTGAAAATTTGGGGTGTTACATCTCCCCTTCTTAAGATCATCCTTCCCTAAATGATGAGACAGGGCATCTATTAGCATGATTTAACATAGAACATAACTACTCTTACCTTTAACAAAGACAAAAAATAAAGACATCAAAGAGAATACATACCTTAATCACGATTATCCATAATGGGGAAGAAAAATAGATATTTAGACCTCATGTTTGCTTTGGCTTCCCAAGTATCTTCCTCAACCTTTTGGTTCCTCTATAGAGGCTTTACCAAAGCCACGTCCTTAGTCTGCATCCATAAAACCTTTACTAAAGCCAGTCCTTATTCCACAATCAACCGACTGGCTGATCCAAGATCTCAATTGGGACATTCTTATAAGATAAGTAATGTTAAACACCAGTACTTTCCAAAGGGATAATCAAATTACGATCATCCACTCACTTCTTCAACATTGAGATATGGCACACTAAATGAATGGAACCCAAACTAGCATGCAACTCTAACACATAAGCAACGTTGCCCACTCTCCTCAAGATCAAGTATGGGTCAATATACCAGGGACTGAGCTTCCCCTTTTTGCCAATTCGCATCACTCCCTTTATGGGAGACTCCTTCAAGATCACCCAATTGCCAATATCAAACTGTAATTCTCTTTGTTTAATACCAGCATAAGACCTCTGGTGTCTTTTGGTAGTGTTAAGGCTTTCCCTTATAACCTTCACCTTCTCCATGTCCTGATGAACTAAATTAAGACCAAACAACCCAGCCTCACCAACTTTGAACCACCTAATAGGATAACGACATCTTCTACCATACAAAACCTCAAATGAAGACATTCAAAAATTGGAATGATAGCTATTGTTTTATGTAAACTCTATTAGAGGCTGATGTTTAACCTAAATACTACCAAAATCATTCACACAAAAACCTTAGCATATCCTTCAAAGTCTGAATGGTTATCTCCACCTACCCATCAGTCTGAGGGTATAAAGCAGTGCTAAGGTTCACCTTAGTCCCAAAAACTCTTAGACAAAAATGCCAAAAGTGAGATGAAAACTGCGTGCTTTGATAATCATTCTCAGTTTTTTTAGTATGAGATTGGGTTTCTTAAGTGGGAAAGGTATATTCCTATGCTATATTCTTTTGAGTTGGACATGGAGTGTGCAATTATTAAAAAATTAGCATTTCCACTCTATTTAGCATCAGAGCACGTGATAGAAGCTAGGTCTTCCTTCTCTCAAGTTTTTGATCATTTGAGGAATATAGGGAAAGCATGCATTGAGACTTATAGAGGTAAAAGTGAGAGACCATGCCATCAGGTATATTGCGATTGGTATTTCATTCGGGCGTAGAGACCCTTTTATTGGAGGTCATCTTCACATCCTATCAGCCCTACGAGGGTAGTTTTTAAACTATGGGTGGATCTCAGGTTAGTCATGGTGTCATAACAGGAAGAGTTTCCATTAGACCTTGCAGATTTTTTGGTATGGGTCTTTAGGTTATGGTGGCAATTCTGAATTAGGAACGAAAGTAACTCAAAGTATTCCAGGAGCTTGTTATGGTTGTAGCCATATAGGACATTGGTTCTAAGAGTGCCCCAGACACGAGTTAGTTTGTCAAACAAAGTTGGCATGTATTCCCCGCCATCTTAGAGTTCTTGAGGAAGTCTTTGACCACATGAAGTATGATCATTATAGTAGAGAGTTCTCTCAGCATCAGTTGGTCAGTCATTTAGGCTCGATTCATGTATCTTACCAGGTTATGGCTTTAGAAGTTTTCTTCAATTACAGAAAGCTTGGTCACTTGTCTAGAGAGTGTCCTCAGCATGGGATTACTAGTAATTTGGCTTATGAAAATCAAAGTCATGATATTGTAGAAACTTCAGTTAGAGAGAGTGTGCTTGGTACCTCAGTTGATGATTCAGTCAGTCAGTCTGAGTTTAAACTCATTTAAATTTATTCTCTCCTTAATCTATCAGGTATGTGATTGCGGATTTCACCATGATAGGTGTGCTTTTATTTCTCACATTTACCCATTTTATTTATGTTTATTGGTGTTTTTGTGTCCATCAATAATTTTATGTCTTGATAAGTTCATATTGGTTGTTGTATTCCATGTTATTAAATTCTTGATTATATGGATACCCCCATGGATGATTCTTTTATAAGTGTATGGAGTAGATCCGCATTGATATTTTTACCTATGGTGTAGCATTTGGGTTTATGTCCTCTTTACCTTGGCATACCGGCCTTATTGGGGCCCTTGAGTGGTACTTTCTATTAATTTTCATTTTGGTACCTCCTACTCATTATATTGACGTTTATATTATCATTGTTACTATTGTCATTGCTTGATGTTATTTATCCTCTCTAGGTAGCTGTTTGCACTAGTGTTATCTAGTTAGAATTCTATTTCATGTAGATCTTATTCATTGGACCAGGCAGTTATATATCGATTGGATGATTTCTTTTCTATAACAAGGTTAGGTTGGTCATTTTCCTCTATTGTTGGCTATGCTTGATTGATTATGGAGTGGACTATGGCATTGTAGGCAAGTTTAAATTTTATGCTGTGTTATGATTCTAAATTTGGAAATTTAATTGTATTACCCGTCCATGAGTTTGGGATTCATAGACTTGCCTCCAAGAGTGCAAAGGTTTTTGTTCTAAATATCCCTCTTTATGTAGCCCATTTTTTAGATTGATTAGTTTGGGTTCCTTTTTTTGCTCGTGGCTATTTTATTACATGATAGTGGTTTTGATATTAATATCGATATCTCCTGGATTAATCTCTTAGATTCGTTAGATTCGTGTCCTTGCGATAGTTTGCCCTTGGTAATAGTGTGGAGATTAGACGCTCTTTTCTTAGCATGTCATGGTTCTTATCTAAAATAGAGTTGGAGAGTAGGAGGAAGGTGGTCTTTCTTGTGATCACTTTGAGTTGTTGGTTCGTTTTCCTGATAGTGGTCTTAACCTCGACATATGTGTCAGGCTTAGTACTTCTTTCCTCGATGAGGTGATTCATGGTTTGTTTGAGTTATGATTGTCCTACTTGGGTAGATACAGGAAATCCCCATTTCTGATTTTGTTCCACCTAATAATATTTGGTTGAGTGCTTTTCGTTGATGATATTTTCCTATGAGTACTCTTTGCCAAGAAAGAGTATTGTTATGGTTAGTTTCCAGCTAAAGTTGTATTTCTACGAGTTGTTAAAGTTATTGCTATTACTAGCGTGAGCTGTAGCCTTGGGGAGTTCTTGAGTATGACTTGCTAGTTCATGCCCTCTAGCAGATATGGAGTTGATTTCTTGTGTGTTTTAGTTAGTGATTTATGCTCAATTATGATTTTGTTCTTCTGCTATGTTTTGATTTTGGCTCGGTATGATTTAGTGGATATGTTTGATTTTGATAATAAGGCTGATTTGAGTAGTTGGCATTAATATAGACTTGTTAGCTAAGTTTTGTGTTGATGCCTTGGAATGGAGATTTGGAAGTTATGATAAATTTAGAGTATAACTTCCTCCCCATCTTCAGTTTTGGTTTGGGTATTTCAGGTAAAGCGATTCAGCTTTGGTGTTGAGATTTCAGCTTGGAGAAGTAGAGCTTGAGTACAACCTTTATTTTATATTTGTATCATTTAAGATTTTATCTATAGGCTGGCTGATCCTACTCTGTGGATACCTATTCAGTCTTTTCGACTTCTAATGGATTATAGTAGATAGGTGTTCAGATGATATCCCATGGACCCGGTACTGTTTTCTTCAGCTTTGACTTTGGGTCGACAATTTTTTTTGAAATTCTCAAACGATATACTTGATGAGCTATAGAAATATAGAACTTTCTCTACTTAAAACAAGGAAAATTTGTATGTTTTTAGGTTATTTTTGTAGATATAATACGTTTTGGGTTAGTTTTACAGGAAATCATGTTTTGGATGTTAAGTTCGTGAAAAAGGTGAAAAAACATGTTTTTGGCTATTTTTGGAGAAATTATAAGCCTACAGAGTTGAGAATCCAGGGGGAACACAATCCTAGTGTTCACCTACGACTGATTACAACCAAAGTTAGAATATTACTTGTTTTGGATTACTACACAAAAATCCCCCATTTACTTTTTTTGTCCTACCTGTGGACTACAACTAAAGTCCATAAATCAAGCCATAACCAAAGATGTTCCAAAACATAATATAATTAATCCAAAAATCTAATATGATGGAACAGTGAGAAATTATGTCCGATGATTCTAGTCTTCCGACTTATTCCAATGCCAAGGCTGGCAGCAATACCGATCCCGTCCATTCCAACCCATAGGAGTACCACAAAGCCTCTAACCAAAAGAGGAATCAAATTTGGTTGGGACATGCTCCCATCCATAGCCAAAACCACTATCCAAAAATAAACCAAAGTGTCTAGAAGTATCCTTAACATGAAATGGAGCCTTCCGAAAGTATGGAAGATCACCACTTCAGTCAAAATATTGTCCCCCGAGTCAATCACTTTGTAGAAGTAGTAGAACGGCGGGTTCCTACATAACATGGGTATAAAGCCGCTAGTAGATGGGTTAGATGGTGAATGCTAGAATGATCTCAGGATAAGGATAAAATAATGTCATTTATAAAACCAGGTGAAACCATCCATATACACACAACCATACATATATATATATAACTATGCCGGAAAAGGGGACCGAGTTTAGCATTTCTTTAAAACCTTTACCTTGGCTATGTATATTTTTCGTACTAAACCACCAACGGGATATATGGGTTCCGTAACCCCTGCTAAAAGGGCCCAGTTCATGTAGCCACACGAATAGGGAAGAAAACCTTGGGATGACTTGTACATCCCCCAAAATATAGTGTGACATCATGCATATGATCACCAAGACCAACCTCATTTTTGGCAAATATGAGTTTCTAGTTTTGGTCCCCCCAAGACCTCCACCTTCCATGGATTTGCTACATATACCACTATTATTGCCAATTAAAACCAATTTCAAAATAACCAAAACATTATCCATTTATTAACCAAGGACATCAATATTGGTATCGTCATACCAATCCTTACTTGCAAGTATTATCCATAGCCAACCATGTATATGTCTAAGGGGACTTTTAAGTTCCCTTCCATTTACCATATTAAATAACTTGGGGGATTTCATGTATCCCACAAGCATAACCATTAGCCATTTACCATTCTATTCGATTTAAAAAATGCATAATTCCTATACCAAGTTTTAAAACAAGCAAGAGTTCAATTAATGGTAGTCAATGCAATGAACATATCTTTATAAGCATTTTGTAAAACACATTGGGGGCATAATATGATTAAAACCAATTACAATTACCATTAAACCATTCCCATAAATTAAAATTATCTAAAACAACGATTAATGCATATAAAAGTATAAATAAAACCATGGCAAAGCATAAGAAACCACTTAATATCAAAACCACCAACTCATATTTGAAAACCAAAATCATACAATCATTGAAATCCTGAACACATTCATAAAAACCATGCCTTTATATAAAATTAACAATGAGGTAAGAGAACATGCCTTAAACTAAGATGATGATTGAAAGAAATCACCAAGACAAGCCCCAAATCAATCCCTTAGTTGAAACCCTAGCTTCCCTTTCCCAAAAGCTTTTGAGAGAATTATAGAGTGTTTAGAAGAGTTTCTATGTGTTAATTAATGGAATAATAGGGTAAATAACTTTCCAAGTAGGTTAGAAGTCATGGGACCTTATTAGGATAAGTGGGGAAATATCCAAAATACGCCTATTTAAGTTGCACCAAAATCCTGTCACGGGGATACGACTGACCCACACAAGTCATACCATTCGATACGAGTGGTACCATTCACTCATACCTTAGCCTCATCCTTTGGGTCAAACACTATCCGACATATGACTCATCCAACCAAGTCTTATCCAAAGAATATGATCTATTCCTTCCACCCGTACCCCTGGCAGATTTAGACACTGTCCCCCATACGAGTCCTGGGTATGACTCGTACCATGTCTTATGGCTTATGGTGAGCCACCCGTACTTAGATCCAACCTATGTAACCAAGTCTAAGATAAAGTTAAAGAACCAAATGACCCACAACCCTTTCCAGTAAGAAAAATCCATCCTACCAACCAACACTAGTCAGTATATAACTGTACCATGCCATTCGTACCCCAACATACGGCTCGTACCCTCGAGTCGTATTAGGTCCAGACACTAGAATTCTCATAAAATTTTTAAGATCCAGAAATCAGGGTATTTCAGTCTCCCCCACTAGGAACATTCATCCTCGAATGATAGATAGGGTAAGGATAACCACACGTAAGAGTCATTTGCATTACAAAATATATTCCCAATCTATATTAAAGTTTGAAAATAAAGAGGCAAAGATATCAATCTTTCCTTTAATAATGTTGAAGACACATACCTTCTGCATGAATCCCAAAAACATGAAATAAATTTGGATATATGGACTTCATGTCCTCCTCCGCTAGCTTCTTCCACCTTGTGGTTCAACCATAGAACCTTAAACGAAGTCATATCCTTGGTCCGCAAGTGACGAACCTGCCTATCCAAGATCTCAGCCGGGGCTTCTTCATAAGACAAAGAATTTGAGATAACCAATCCTTCCAAAGGAACAACCAAAGATGGATCACCAATGCACTTTCTCAACATGGAAACAAGAAAGATTGGATGAAGAAAACTCAAGCTAGAACAAAACTCCAGCTTCTAAGCAACTTTAACGCCCCAAAATTTCCATCCCGAGATGTCACACGGTGTTTAGGACTACACGTAGCCCCAAGATAACCCTCAGAGCCAGACACTACCCCAAGGAACTCAACTCAACAATAGTTAGGCATAATAAAGAGATATATCACATCGGGTTCAAGATAGATACTGGACAATACTAAACTGTACAACCAAAGTATATATTGAATATCTGTACATACTATCCCTCTAGTCTGACAAAGCCTCTATACATCAAAATCAAGGAGCCTTTGGGACAAACCACCAACTCACTAAACAGTACTGAAAGCTATAACAATAAAATGATATCACAAAAATATATACACGGTCCTCAAACCATGAGGACTCACCGCTGAGAAAACATAGTGAGGCACCCAAATATCGCTAATACGGATGCAGTTGAGTACCTGAACCTACATTACGAGAAAATGTAGCCCATAGGAAAATATGAAGGTCAGCACTTTAGAATGTACTGCATATGTGGGGGTGCATGCAACAATGTAAATATCATCATCCATTTCATGAAAATATGCATATGTACATTGATGGCTCACTTGGTTTGAGTTATATTGAAACATACTTTTCATGATCTCATAGTAAATAAATCATATGATAAAAACCTCATAAATCATTATAACAACTAAACTCTTCAAATCAATACTCGTAGTGACTCGGTAATTCAAGAAGCTCAACTCTTATGCACATTGGAGGTTCTTATAACCAACATGAACCACGTGAGCTACATGGAGTCTATGTTTGGCCCTCCTAAGGAGAGAACCCCATATTGCCAGGAGCGTCGTACTCTTGCCAGGGAGTACAACCTCAATTTAGTGATCACAATCTCATACTCGGCCTCTGGCCCACAAATATCAATACCAATCCTACGGTGGCACATAGTTTTGGGCAAAATACCATATTTCTCACTCGGTGCTAAATACTACTCCAGGACACAAGCTCAGATCGCGTTAGAAAATCCACCACAAGCATCACAAGGGTCTATCATGAAGATCAAATAAAATCTCTTTCTCATTTATCAAATCATAATCAATTTGTGGATTCCTAACTCGACTCAAATCAAATCAATCTTTCTCAATATCTAAATGTATCAATTCATTAAATCATGGCAACATCAATAACTTTGAGGAAATATCAAGACTCATTGTAACAACTCAATCTCATGAATCAATATACTCAACATTCCAATTTGTCATAAGGAAGCTAAAAGCTTGACACATATATTGAAGGCACTTGAAATATCAACTCATGGTAGAAATATGAAATTCACAATATTAAATATCAAGTCATAACTTGGAAATAGTAAAATAATCATGTATAAAAAGATTGAATAATTTATATTCTCATAGTCTCATGATGAAGCAATTTGGATATAAACACACTTTAAAAATCATATATATCGGTAATAGAAATGAAATCCTTGGACACAAGAGTAAAAGGATTGCTCTACCTCAAAATCCCACATACCTCAATCTTTGAGGTTGGAATTCTAGAGCTTGAGACTGTATCCGCACTTGTAATAAATGATTCTCGAAGACCACACTATGAGGAAGTTGGTTCATGAAGAAATCTTGAAGATTTATTGATGATTTTTGGACGATTAATATTCTTGAATGAAACCCTAGATATATTTTTTTAAAAGAATTGGAAGAGAAAATGAAGAAATTAGGGTTTGGATGGGGATTCTCATATATATATAGGGGCCTCCAAATGATGGAAAAAAACCAAAATACCCTTGCAAAAATGCCTTTAAATTGCTGAAAAAAATAGTTGACGACATTTGTGACAAGTCCTCAAATTTGTGACAAGTCATCATGAAATATCATCACAAAAGGGTGGAATTTATTACTTTCAGCTGAAGGTTGACGACATTTTTTGACAAGCCGTCAGACTTGTGACAAGTCGTCACAAAATGTTGGAATTTGTGACTTTCGGCTTAAGGTGACGACATTTTGTGACAAGCCGTCAGGCTTATGACAAGTCATCACAAAAGGTCGTCACGCAGTTTCCAGGCTGACACACCGGAGTAAAATAGGCATATGTTTTTGCTCTGATACCAGATTTTGGTGAAATTGTTACTGTTGGAAAGCCAATTCAATTATTTATTTGTTGGTGGGTCATGAGCATAAAATTTCTTTATGTAACAAGAGATATTCTTGTTTGAATTTGACTATGCAAAAATCCTTCTCAAGAATTCAATCGGTAAGGGATGTTTTGATTCACCTAATCGCTAGGACATCTTTG
This sequence comes from Capsicum annuum, assembly GCF_002878395.1. Classification (NCBI taxonomy): domain Eukaryota; kingdom Viridiplantae; phylum Streptophyta; class Magnoliopsida; order Solanales; family Solanaceae; genus Capsicum; species Capsicum annuum. The sequence continues at coordinate 104,015,917 of NC_061119.1, forward strand.
AGTCCTTGGTGGCACTATTGGTTAGAGTTCTCGGGGTATTACAATATCTACCCCTTGGAAACATTTATCCCCGTATTTTTCCAGCTAGGCCAAGAACAAGAAAAAAATAAGGGCGTATAGCTGGAACGACTCACTCAAATGACTTTCTTCACTCTATACCTTTGGATACTATAGAAATGCAAGAATTCGTGATAGAAGTAGACACACAGCTGAATCTTTAATAAGAAGGGGGAAGAATTAAGAAAGAATGGTACCTTCTGCTAGCTCTGAACTCATAGAAAAGAGGTCAGGGTACTTGGCTCGCATATCAGCTTTGGCTTCCCAAGTAGCACCCTAAACAGATTGATTTCGCCAAAGCACGTTAACCAAAGGAACTTCTTTGTTCCTTAGTCTACGGATCTGAAAATCCAAAATCTCAATACTAATCTCCTCAAATGAAAGTCTATCCTGAAAATCTAAGCTTTCGGAAGAATCAACCACGACAAAATCATCAATACACTTTTTAATCATAGAAACATGGAATACCGAATTAATGCTAGACAACTCTATGGGTAACTACACCACATATGCTACTTTCCCAACACGACTCAGAATCCTATATGGACCAACATAAGGGAGACTAAGCTTTCCCTCTTCCTAGATATATTCACCCCTTTCATGGTTGAAACCTTTAGGTATACCAAATCATTAACATTAAACTCAATATCTTTTCTTCTTACATCTGCATACGAATTCTGGAGACTTTGAGCGATCTTTAATCTTTCTCAAATCAACTTAACTTTTTCCATAGCCTCGAACACAGCATCAGGCCTAATCACAGTTGTTTCTCCTACTTCAAACTAACCTATAGGTAATCTACTTATTCTCTCATACAAAGCTTTGAACGGGGCCATCTGAATACTAGTATGTAAACTATTGTTATACGCAAATTCGATCAATGGAAAGTGCTTATCCTAACTACCTTTGAAATCAAGCGCACATGCCCTCAACATGTCCTCCAAATTTTGAATAGTCCTCTCAGCCTGACCATCGATTTGTGAATGAAAAGTGGAACTCAAATGAACTTGGGTACTAAGACCCTTCTGAAAGGCTCTCCAAAACTGTGAAGTAAACTGAGTGCCACTATCTGAGATAATAGACAAAGGAACTCCATTCAATTTGAATAACTCACGGATATACAATCTAGCATAATCCTCAACTGTATAACATGAATGTACTGGCGGGAAATGAGCTAATTTAGTCAACCGGTCTACAACAACCCAAATTGAATCATAATGATGACGAGAAGGAGGCAAACCAATTACAAAATCCATATACAATTCTTCCCACTTCCAAGTAGGAATGCTAAACTTTTGCATTTGGGAAGTTTGCCCACAATCTACCCTGCAATCTCAACATACCATCTCCCCCTTGGGATGAAACCTCTACCTTTTGGTCTTAACTGACTCCTATTTAACCAAACTAGGATCCCTATCTAGCTTCTCCTTTACCTTTGAGACCAAAAAGAATTCGGAACTACTCTAAATTACCATACTCCCTTCAGTGGAACCAAGCAATCTAACACCCAACCTAGCTAAATGATGCACATCACGAGCCAATTATTTCTTATCATTCTCTATATGAGCTACACTACCCATAGACAACCAGCTAAGAGCATCTGCCATAACATTAGCCTTGCCCAGGTGATACAACACACTGATATCGTAGTCTTTTAGCAACTCTAACCATTTTCATTGCCAAAGATTCAACTCCCTCTGTGTAAACACATCAACATGAACACCATACAAATAATATCTCCAGATTTTCAAACCAAAAACTACAGCTGCTAATTCAAGATCATGTGTTAGGTAATTCTTCTCATGATGCTTTAACTTTCTAGAGGCATAAGCTATAACTTTACCCCTCTGCATTAACACACAACCCAAACAACTCTAGAAGTGTCATAATATACCACAAAACTATTAGTAGCATCGGGTAAAGCAAACACTAGGACTTAAGTGAGTTGAGTCTTCAACTCCTGAAAACTCTTTTCACAGGCATCTGTCCATTATATCTTAACTTTATTTTGGGTCAACCGGGTCATGGGAGATGCACTAGAAGAGAATCCCTTAACAAAACAACGGTAGTAACCAGCTAGACCCAAGAAAATCCTAATGTCAGATGGGGAGGTATGTCTAGGCCAATTCTTTATAGCTTATGTATTTTGGGGATCGACTCTAATGCCTTTGATGGAAACAATGTGACCCAAAAAAGCAACTGCCCTTAGCCAAAATTCATATTTACTAAATTTAGCGAATAATTGATGATATCTAAGAGTTTTCAAGACAATTATAAGATGGCCGGCATGATCATCCTCTCTTTGGGAATACACAAGAATATCGTCTATGAATATAATGACAAACATATCAAGATATTGCTTGAACACTCGATTTATGCGGTTCATGAAGGCTGTTGGAGCATTGGTTAACCCAAAAGACATAACAAGAAACTCAAAGTGACCATAACAGGTTCGGAAGCCTGTCTTTGGAATATCACGCTCTCTCACTTTAAATCTGATAATAGACGGATCTAAGATCTATATTTGAGAAATAACTCACACCCTGTAGCTGATCAAATAAATCATCGATTATAGGAAGAGGGTACTTGTTCTTGATAGTTACTTTGTTGAGTTGACGGTAGTCAATTCACATATGCAATGTACCATTTTTCTTATGCACAAATAAAATAGATGCACCCCATAGGGAAACGCTGGGTCTGATAAAGCCTTTGTCTAAGTGATCTTTGAGTTGCTCCTTCAACTCTTTAAGTTTTGTAGGATCCATACGGTATGGAGGAATGGAAATAGGTTGAGCGTCAGGAAGGAGATCAATTCTGAATTCTACTCTATATCGGGTAGGACCCCTAGGAGATCTTCCAGGAAAATATCGGGAAACTCATTAACAATGCTAACTAACTGAATAGTCGGAGTCTCGGACTTGAGGTCTTTAACTCGCACTAGGTGATAGATGCAACCCTTGGAAATCAACTTCCTAGCTTTGAGGTAGGATATGAAATGGCTCTACGGAGTTACAAAACTCCCGGACCACTCAAAAATGGGATCATTAGGAAACTTAAACTTGACCACTCGGGTACAGAAATCTATAGATGCATAGCACGAGTGAAGACAATCTATACCCAGAATAACGTCAAATCAACAATATCTAACTCAATCAAATCAGCACATATAACTCGATGAAGGATAGGGATAGGACACTTCTTATACACTCTCTTAGCAATAACAGATTATCCTATCGGGATAGAAACTAGAATATGCTCAAGAATCAGTTTAGGGTCCATCTCAAAATTTACAGCAACTAGAGGTGTCACATAAGAGAAACTCAAATTGGGGTCCATCAATACATACACATCAAAATTAAAGACACGAAGCATACCAGTGATAACTTTTGGAGAGTCCTTCTGCTCCTGGTGAGGTGTATAGCATAGTAGTGATTCTGGTGTGAACTGCCAGCAGTACTAGAAGAGGTACCCGGAGAAGAAACAGGGTGGACTACGGGAGCGGGGGCACGAGTATCCTAACTCTGGGGATGAGCATCTCGACTCCCCTGTCTAGCATACAGACAATCTCTAGGTTAGTGGCCCAACTTGCCACAAACAAAGCAACCCCTCTGATCAACAAAAAACTTACCAAAATAATCTCTACCACACTTGGCCCATAAAGGAGGAAGAGGTTTGTTACTTACACTTTCCTGAGACTTGGATGGGATAGGCTTGTTCCCCTACTCCTACCTACTTCTAGGTGAGGGAGCACTAACTGAGGAAGGAGCAGGCATAAATGGACTTCTCTAGAATTGAGGGTGGTTCCCTCCATAGAATCTAGACTGACCAAATCCCTGCTGATCTGATCTAGCTTTTTTATTCCCTCTTATTATCTCCCTCTCTTTCACCTTATCAACTCTAATCTGTTGGGCATGTAGCATCAATCGAGAAAGGTCCATCTCCCTATTAAGCATAGCAGATCTACACTGTTTCATAACGTAACTCAACACGCCTGTCATGAACTTGCTCATGATGGTCCTGAAGTCAGCCATCATACTAGGAAGATATTTGGATAACTTATTGAATCTAAGATAATACTCCATACCAGTCATGGAGCCTTGTCTCAAATTCATGAATTCCTCTATCTTTGGTTCCCTCATCTCAAGAGGAAAGAATTTGTCCAAGAACGCATCCTGGAATAACTGCTATGTCATTAGAACGGCATCCTCCCCCTACACTTCCTCCATATCTCCACCCAATCATATGCAACATCTTTCATTCGATAGGCAGCCAATTCTACATTTTCCTCCTCAGTCACGAGCATAATCTACGTGATCTTTCCTACATCATCCAAGTACATTTGTGGGTCTTCACCTATCTTCGACCCATAGAACTCAGGCGGATTCATCCACATAAAGTTATGAATTCAAGCTACAACAGAGTTATTCTCTTGCGGAGGCAGAACAGAAGCCTGGGCGTTAGCTTGAGCATTGGTGGAAACTGCTTGGGCTAGTGCCTAAAAAGCTGCCAGAAATTCTGCATGAGACACATGCTCGTTCAAGGGATCAACGGGTTGAGGTTTCTCTTGGTTTCTACGAGCTCCACGAGGAGGCATTTTCTGTTACAAGAGAGGTTAATCGCAGATAAAGAGACTGTTGTAGGCACGATAAACTTTAGAAAGAAAGAAATGACTTTTCCAAAAATGTCCCGTAGCCTCTTGCTCATAAATACGGTGCGCTACACACCGATGATCAAGACTCTACATAATGCGGCTTGTCAGACTCCATAGGACCCAGGACTCCTTAAACCTTAGACTCTGATACCAAGCCTGGTAATGAGCCACAATTTTCATCCTGAGATGTCACACGGAGCTTAGGGATACACGTAGCCCCAAGCTAACCCTCGGAGCCAGACACTACCTCAAGGAACTCAATTCAACAATAGTCATGCATAATAAAGAGATATATCACATCAGATTCAAGAGAGATACTGGAGAATACTAAAATTTACAACCAAAGTATATATTAAATATCTGTACATACCATCCCTCTAGTCTTACAAAGCCTCTATATATCAAAATCAATGAGCCTTTAGGACAAACCCCTAACCGACTCAATAGTACTGAAAGCCAAAATAATAAAAAGATAGCACAAAAATATAGACACGATCCTCGAACCATGAGGACTCACCACTGAGGAAATATGGTGAGGCACCCGAATATCGCTAATGCAGCTGCGGATGAGTACCTGAACCTACATTACGAGAAAATGTAGCCCATAGGAAAATATGTAGGTTAGCACTTTGGAATGTACTGAGTATGTGGGGGTGCTTGCAACAATGTAAATATCATAATCAATTTTATCAAAATATGCATATGTTCAATGGTGGCTCACTTAGCTTGACTTAGATTGAAACATACTTTTTATGATCTCATAGTAAATAAATCATATGATAAAAACCTCATAAATCTTCATAAACAACTCAACTCTTCAACTCAAAACTCGGAGGGACTCGATAAATCAAGAAACTCAACTCTTATGGACATGGGAGGTTCTTATAACTGACATAAACCATATGAACTACTTGGAGTCCAATGTTTTGCCCTCCTAAGGGGAGAACCCTACATTGGCAGGAGCGTCGTACTCTTGCCATGGAGTACAACCTCAATTTAGTGATCACAATCTCATACTCGGCCTCTGGCCCACAAATATCAATACCAATCCTACGGTGGCACATAGTTTTAGGGGAAATACCACATTTCCCGCTCGGTGCTAAATACTACTGCCAGACACAAGCTCAGAACACGTTAGAAAATCCACCACAAACATCACAAGGGTCTATCATAAAGATCAAATGAAATATCTTTCTCATTTATCAAATCATAATCAATTTGTGGATTCCTAACTCGACTCAAATCAAATCAATCTTTCTCAATATCAATATGTATCAATTCATTAAATCATGGCAACGTTAATAACTTTGATAAAATATCATAACTCATTGTAACAACTCAATCTCATGAATCAATATACTCAATAATTCAATTTGTCATAAGGAAGCTTAAAGCTTGACACATATATTGAAGGCACTTGAAATATCAACTCATGGTAGAAATATGAAATTCACAATATTAAATATCAAATCATAACTTGGGAATAGTAAAATAATCATGTATAACAGAGCTTGAACAATTTATATTCTCATAGTCTCATGATGAAGTAATTTGGGTATAAATGCACTTTAAAAATAATATAAATCCATAATAGAGATCGAAGCCTTGGGCACAAGAACGAAAAGATTGCTCTTGTTCAAAACCTTGAAATTGGATGAATTCTAGTGCTTGAGACTCTATCCGCACTTGTAATTAATTATTCTCGAAGCGCACACTATGAGGAACTTGGTTCTTGAAGAAATCTTGAAGATTTTTGGAAGATTAATGTTCTTGAATGAAACCTTAGATATATTTTCTTAAGAGAATTAGAAGACAAAATGAAGAAATGAGGGTTAGGATGGGGATTCTCATATATATAGGGGCCTCCAAAAGATGGGAAAAAAACAAAATACCCTTGAAAAAATACCCTTTAATTGCTGAAAAAAATTGCTGATGACATTTGTGAAAAGTCGTCAGACTTGTAACAAGTCGTCACAAAAGGTTGGAATTTATGACCTTCATCTTAAGGTTGACAACATTTTGTGACAAGCCGTCAGACTTATGACAAGTTGTCACAAAATGTTGGAATTTGTGATTTTATGCTTAAGGTGATGATATTTTGTGACATGCCGTCAGGCTTGTGACAAGTGGTCAAAAAATATCGTCACACAGTTTCTAGGCTGACACGCTAGAGTAAAATTGGCATAACTTTTTGTTCCAATACCGGATTAGGGTGAAATTGGTACCATTGGAAAGCTAATTCAATTTTCTATCTGTTGGTGGGTCATGAACTCAAAATTTCTTAGTGTAACAAGAGATATCCTTTTCTAAAGTTGACTATGCCAAAATCCTTCTTAAGAATTCAATCAGTAAGGGATGTTTTGATTCACCTAATCGCTAGGACATCTTTGAGGCTTAATACACATCACCCTTGATCAGAAAGCAACCAAAGCACTATAATTTATTTCTCATGAGCTTGATTCATGGTGGCACTATTGGTTAGAGTTCTCGGGGTATTACAGCAACATTACCAATTCTCCGCAAAACCTTATATGGACCCACATACTGGGGACTTAGCTTCCCCTTCTTAAAAAACCACACTACTCCCTTCATGGGAGATGCCTTGAGGAAAGTCCTATCCCCAACCTCCAATACTAAGTATCTATTCCTAACATTTACATAGGACTTTTGATGACTTTGTGTAGATATAAGCCTTTCCCGAATCATCTTAACCTTCTTCATAGCCTAGTAAACCAAGTTGGGACCAAACATATCTACCTCACCAAGCTCAAACCAAACAATAGGAGATCTACACCTCCTACCACATTGTGCCTAAAAAGCGGCCATAACAAAACTAGAATGATAGATATTGTTGTAAATAAACTCTACCAAAGGTATATTCTCAACCTAATTTCCATTATAATCAGTCACACAAGCCTGAAGCATATCCTCCAATGTCTGAATAGTTTTCTCTACTTACCAATCCATTTACAGTTGGAAAGCAGTACTCAGACTAACCTTATTCCCCAAACCTTTCTAGAAAGATCGACAAAAGTGAGATGTAACTTGCATACCATGATCAAAAATAATTAAAACAGGCACCCCATGCAGCTTCACAATCTCCTGAATATATAGCTTCACATAATCCTCAATCGAGAAGGTAGTTCGCATTGGCAAAAAGTAGATGACTTAGTCATTCTATCCACGATGACCCAAATTTAATCATATTAAATCTGAGATCGAGGAAGACTAGTAACGAAGTTGATGTTGATCACTTTCTATTTCCACTATGGAAAATCAATTTCTTAATACAACCCTCCTGGACTCATATGCTTAACCATAACCTATTGACACACCATGCACTTGGCCATAAAATCAGCCACATCTCTCTTCATGCCATTCCACCAATAAATCTCCTTGAGATCATTGTACATCTTAGTCGAGCCAGGATGAACAAAATAGCGTGACACATACACCTTAGGATAAATTCTTTGTTGCAACCTGTCAACATTAAGAACACGCAACCTCCCTTGGTACTGTAAAGTACCATCACCAATGATGTCAAAAACCACTACCTTTTTCCCACCAATGTCACTCTTGATCTTTATTAATATAGGATCGAGCACTTACTTCTCCTTAATCGCCACACCAAGAGACGATCGAACCACTTCTTGCACCATCTCACCACCATCCTTGGAGTCCAAGAGAAAAACTATAAGATTATCCAAGCGGCGAATATCCTTCACTAATTCCTATTTTCCTTCCTACGCATAAGCCAAACTCCTCATGGATAACCTTCTAAGAGCATTAAGAGCCACGTTATCCTTTCTTAGGTGGTAGTGAAGACTCATTTCATAGTCCTTAAGGAGCTCAATCTATCTCCTCTACCTGATATTAAGCTCATACAAGGTGAACACATACTGTAGACTTTTATGATCAGAAAAGATATCTATGTGACCACCATAAAAATAGTGTGCCATATTTTCAAAGCAAACACAACCTCCAACATCTCCAAATCGTGAGTAGGATAATTTCTCTAATGCACTTTCAACTTCCTAGAAGCATAGGTAATCACCTTCCAATGATGCATCAACACACAACCAAGACCTACTCGAGATGCATCACAATAAACCACGAACCCATCACTACCCTCCAAAAAAGTCAGAATTGGAGCCAAAGTTAACTTATCCTTCAACATCTCTAATCTCCCTTCACAAGAATCCAACCAAGAAAACTTGACCTTCTTCTGAGTTAACTTTGTCAAAGGAGCAGCTAATGATGAAAAGCTTTCCACAAACTTCCTATAATACCTAGCTAAACCTAAGAAGCTCCAAATATCAAATAGTTTCATAGGTCTAGGTCACCTCTTCACCACAACAACCTTTTTTGGGTCCACTATGATCCTCTCACTAGAAATAATATGACCCAAGAAAGTTATAGCGTTCAACCAAAACTCAAACTTGGAGAACTTGGCATACAAATGATGTTCCTTTAAGTTCTGCAACACCATATTGAGGTGATTAGCAAGATCTACTTCACTCTTCTAATCGACCAAAATGTCATCAATAAACACAATGATTAAGAGATCCAAATACTAAAGAAAAGTCCTATTCATCGATCCATAATTATTTCTGGAGCATTTGTCAACCCAAATGACATCACAAAAAACACAAAGTGCCCATACCAAGTACGAAAATCCAACTTAGGGATATCCACCTCCCTAATCTCTAGCTGATAGTACCCAGACCAAAGATCTATATTCGAAAAGAACTTGGCACCTTGTAACTGGTTGAACAGATCATCTATCCTTGGAAGAATATACTTGTACTTGACTGTCACCTTATTCAGCTTTCTATAGTCAATGCGCATCCAAAGGGAGCCATCTTTCTTGCACACAAAAAACATTGGTGCACCCTATGAGGAAACACTAGGATGAATATACCCCTTATCTAAGAGATCCTTAAGTTGCTCCTTGATTCCCTCAACCCTGCCATTCTATATAGAGGAATAGAAATTAGATGAGTGTCTGGAACCAAGTCAATAACAAACTTTATTTCCCTATCTAGAGGAACACCAGGAAGACCTCTAGAAACTCATTAACCACTGGAACTGACTGGAAAGAAGGACCTTAAAAGTTAGAATCTTTAACTCAAAATAAGTGATAAAGACAACCTTTAGAGATTAATCTCCGAGCCCTAATATAAGAAATAAATCTCCCCCTAGAAGCTAAAGAACCACTCTCCCATTCTATAACCAGTTTACTAGGAAACATAAAGATATCCCTAGGGTCCTACAATCCAAGGATTCGTAACAAGAATGTAATCAATCTATCCCCAGAATAACATCAAAATCCACCATACCCAACTCAAATAGATCCACCTAGGTCTGCTTGCTACAAATAGATACCACACACACCCTATAGACTCTTTTAGCAATAACAGAGTCACCTACTAGGGTAAAAATAGAAAAATGATTTGAAATTACTTTTTAATCAAAACGAAAGAATTCTACAACATAAGGAGTCATATAGGAGAGAGTAGACCCTGGATCAAGCAAATAATATATGTCATAAGAGAAAAGTTGTAATGTACTAGTAACAACATCAAGTAATCCCTTGGATTCCTTCTGGGTTGCGAAAGAATACAACCTATTTCGACCAACACTAGACCAACAAGCAGTACCAGAATCATATGCAACACCATTTGGTGTAGGATCATAAGATGAGGCCACCGAAATCTTATTCTCCCTCATAGAAACCTTATTAACCAGACAATTCCTGAGTCGATGGCTTGCCTGGCCAAACTTAAAGCATTTGCCCCTTATTTCATCACAATAACCCCAATGAGGATGACCACAAAACCAGTAAGAAGGGTATGAAGAAACTGACTAACCTCTATTTCCCAGATATTAGGCACCTATGCCCAACAATTGTCACTACCATGATGACTTGTCGCCCGACTAGTAAGGAGCACTTGCAGAAGAGAAGGAACCTAAACTCCCCCACTTCTTTTTTTGCCATTTTCCACCATCTCGACCACCCAGAGACTGAGCACTTCCCTGGTCAGAAAAACTGCTCCTCTTTCCTTGTCTATCCCCAAACTCTATTATTTTCTTTTTTCTATCCTCCACTTACTGTAGATAAAAAGTCAACCTAGATATGTATATATCTTTAATTAGAAAAGTTGTCTTGTTCTCTAAAATCAAATCTTGATTCAACCCAGAAATGAACTTCATCATTCTTGCTCGCATGAAAACCACTAAGTCAGGAGCATACCTTGAAAATTTGTGAAACTTTAAGGAATATTCCTTAATAGACATCTACCCCTGCTTGAGGTTCACAAACTCCTCCAACTTTGTTTCCCTCAACTCTTAGGGAAAAAATAATCTAAGAAGGCCATAGAAAAAGTATCTTGCAAGACTAATTCTTCCACATCACCCTATCCCTGTGCCACTCTTCAAACTACTGATATGTAACCTTTTTAAGCTGATAAGCTGTAAAGTTTACCCCTTCCATTTAGTAGCCTACATTATCCAAAATATATTTTCTATTTTATCCAAGAAACCCTATGGATTCTCATACGCCTTTACTCCAGAAAAAGTGGGAGGACCTATCTTTATAAATTAACCAACCCTTATGGCCTCAGTAAATAATGCACCAGTCACACCCCGCTCATCCTAAACCATGACCATCTAAGTAATAACATAAATAGGCTGATGAAATTCCATATTAGTCACCTCTCCTTGAAGAGGACTAGTAGAAACTAGTGGAACTCTAAAACTATTAGGGATAGGACTATGAGATCAAAGATGAACTCCGAAAGTAGGTTGCACCCCTTCAGCATTACCCCCTATAGGATTGAGGAATTTCCTTGTGTTTTACATCTGTGAGGCATGATCTGAAAGAAGAAAAATTAAGGATTAGAAAATATTCCAGGACTACGAGTCCAAGCTTGAAAATAGAATACCAAGAAATTGAAAAATTCCTAAATTCTTTCTTAACCTCTTCATTATTCACTTCCGGTTCTTCATAAAAAGGTAACTTTCCTTGGCTCCTAATGATTATATATTGCTCTATCTATTGTTTAAACAATTTGATATGTGTATTCCATTTCAAAATATGTAGAATCTATCATTCTTGTATGTAGGATCCTTGAAGTATCCTAAAATCTTAATGTACAACCTTGTTTTGAAGAAAAATCTAAAGTTATGCCATAACCGAAAGTTGAAATTGGATGAACAAAAGTAATACCAATAGTTGAGCATCTTTGTTTCTTTGAAATCTGTGATTTATAAAAGATGTGTGCACATTGGACTTGTTAGTATTTCAAATAGGTTATAGGGATGTAAAAATAGAAGAAAAATTCAAACTTTTTGATTTTTGAGTTTTTCTTAAACTTTTTATATCCCTCACTTTTGTTGGAAACTAACAACTAGTTTTTCAGGTACATATGGGACCTAATGCTATAAAGAAGACAAAGGTCGGTACTTCAAGGAGACAAATAGATTCTCCTGAACCAAGTGGTTTAGTAGAGGAGTACCCAAGGCAGTAATATAGAGAAGCTGTAGTTGAGGTGATATACAGAGTTATAAGAGGATAAACTCACCAGGCTGCTCAGTCAGCTACATCCCGGCCTAAGATAAAGTCAGCCAAGATGTCACAACCATACACTTCTCCAACTATTGATGAATTTAAAAAGGAGGAGATAGATCCTGAGTCTACTCCACAGGTTGCTACTCAAAACCTCCTAGTTTGAGGAGGGGTCCTAAGATTCATTTAAGGACATAGAGTAGGAAGATCCATTAGCGATGCCCCAGTTTGGGGAGGGTACTACTACACATTGTATAACAATCAGATGTACCCTAGTCTGAGGAAGGTAAATATCAAGTGAAATACCTTGACTTTGAACCATGCCTAGAATTTTATTATTTTATGTCTCTAGGATAGATATGACTAGGGGTGTGAGTTAGACCCCTTGGGTATGAGTCATATCCTCCTCTCCCTTCTTTCTTATACCTTAATAAGACTAGTAAGAGGATACACTACCCACTATATAACCTGGCCTCCCCTTAGTCATGCCCAAAGGGTATGAGTTATAACAAGGTGAGTCCAATAGAGGTGTCTTGAAGCTTTGATGGACAATTTAGGGTACAACTGATAGATAGGAGTTGGGGTTGAGTTTACACTTTGGATATGACCTATGGGTGTATGGTCATATCCTTAACATTATGTGTGACCAAGGAGAAGCCTAGGATATAAGTCAGGGTACCACTCATACCCTAGGGTACGGTTACCTTTGTGAGTCATCCCCCTAGATGAGTTTATTTTCTAGCTTTTAATTAAGGGCCTTGGGGTTATTTATCAAGACTAAATCTCTAATTCCTCTCACTATATAGGTTCTTGTATACTTCTAATCATCTATTTTTAATAGATCAAACAACCTAAATACTCTCTCAATTGGATCTTTAAAGAATTGGAGGTTAGGGTTATAAGAGTGATCTTCGAGTTGCAAAGGTGAGTCAATATTCTTGGTCATTCATCTTGTTTAAGGCATGTAACTTATCCCTTAGATAAATAACTCTAAACCTAAGTATTTCACACTTGGATTAGTAAGTGTACTTGGTGGTTTTGAAATCAAATGAAAATAGATTTGTTGTCTAATGATGAATAATGATACTTCTTCCTTAAACTTATGTTTATAAATGTTACTGATGGTAGTTTGCACAAGTGAATTCTTGTCATACATGGTCTAACATTTTGGTTTTAAGTAACCCTAGTCTTCATGATTTCTACTATGAAATTTGCCTTGGTAAAGACATGTACACAAGGTGTTTACAAAAATATCTAAGTGAGATGTCTAGTTATATCATGATGATACTTTAAACTAGGAAATGTCCCAATATGTATGAATTCTTGATAGATGATACTATGAAGGTAAAATGAGCCATATATTATGTAATTTATGACCTTAATAGTATGATGAATAAGAAGGGGATTAAAGTCCATAACATGAAAATAAACTTTTATTATGTGTTAAAATAAATTATGGAATGCCTTGTAAGGGGATAAAGGACCGTAGTTTGAATTGTATGATGAGTTTAATTAAGGCATTAGCCTATTGAAATATTTGTGCAATAAAGGCTCCCATGAGGAGCATGTGGTCATGTATGGTGTTGAATTGGCTAAATGGGTTAAAGTACTTCTGTATGGTATTGAATGCATGTAGATACATTGACAAAGGGTTAGATTCCCAATGTTAAGTAATGATAGTCTTGATGGCTTGAGGTTTAAGTACCTTGCCTAATAAAATCATTTGTGGTTAAAGTCCATTGCTTAATGAGTTCTCATGAGGTCAAAGTGCCTTGCCAAATGAATTATCTTGAGGTTAGAGTCCCCTATCTAATATGGCATGAAGTTAGAGTTCCTTTCCTAATATATAAACATGTAGTTAAATTCCTTTACTTGAATGAATGTGTGTGAGTGGTTAGAATCCCTCACTTAAATGGAAGTGTATATGGTTAGAGTCCATAGATTATATGTGAATATGGTTAAATTCCTATGCCTAATGAGAAATGCTTTAATCTATAAGTGTAGAAGGGTGGAATCTTGTATTTCATGTATAAGGAATGAATGCTTCCAAAGTGTTATAAGACTTGCTCTCTTGGTTAGTATGTGATATGTCTATATGTATGGATAAGGATATAAATATTATTGAATATTATATATATTGACTTTTTGTTGAATAATGATGCTACTTTATCCTTATCCTTGAGTTACATACTAGCATTCCAACCACTAACAATTTCAAACACTATGTCCCAATGTGACATAGGGGATGGAGAATCATCTTTGATAACGCTCAATCTACAGCTCTCGTGGGAGTGTAAAGCGGTCGTTAGCAAATATAGAACCCAACTGGGTTGGGTATCGATCCCACAGAGAATAGCTTGGTCAACAAGTAAGTGAAATTATTAGACTTTTGGTGCAAGTCTCGTAAGAAAGGGGGATTGTAATAAGTAACCAAAGTAATGAAATAAAAGCTGAAAATAATAAAGTAAAAAGAGAGTATTTCGTAGGTTGTGAAACAATGAGAATTGAGGCGTTGGGGTTATGTCCACCTTCTGAGGTATACGTCTCTATTGGCTATGAGTGTGTAGAGTCTTGACATGTAATTGCTTATAGAGAATTGTAGTCGATGGTAAATCCAAGCGTCTCTCGACCTAAACAAGGACTATTTCACTTTAACTCTCTCGAGCTTAAAGCGTGACTAACGGTACGAATTCTCCAAGAAGTTAGTCCAGGTACGGCACTAGCTTTTTAATAGGAAAGGGTGTCCTACTACCTTGACATTATCTCTTTTCCAGACAAATAACTTTTCTCTCGAACAAGTCAGATGTTAGACTGGCGTTGGTCTATGCGTCTTCTTTTCTAGACAAATAACCTTTCTCTCGAACAGGTTAGATGTTAGAATGGCGTGTTCTTGTGTTTGCACCGCAAAGAATGTAGATTTAAGATGAAGAGAATAATGATATAAGCAATATACTTGTCTTGAACTCACAAACTCATAGCTATAGATAGTAACTCATTCGGCTTCCATAACCCCAACTAAGAGATTTAGTTACCCATGAATGCGAAGGATATCACGTTTTGCATGGTGGATGGCGTGAATAGTAGGTGTTTGGCGTGTGGTTTTGGTGATATCGTAGCAAGTAACGATTCTCTTGTTGCGGAATTTAAGAATAGAAGAATAGATTAGAAGTGTTTGTAGTGGAAGATGAGAAAGATGGACGAAAATTATATTGTTGAGTTGATTATTCAAGAAGTGAAGAAGTTCTTAAAAATCTCTAACATGATAGGGTATTTATAATACTCCTATCCTACTCCTACTAAGCTAATGAAATAAATAACCAAATCCTAATATACTAATGAAATCCTTGACCCAAATGTACTAGGGCAAGGTTACAAAATTATAATCCAAATAGAATAATGAAACACATAACCTAATTGCACTAGGTTAATGTATTATGGCAAAAATCCAGCTTTGTGTCTGTAAGTCCCAAAGTCTTCAGAAATGCTGTTTTAGCCCGGGACAGATTTTCCATGCAGCAGATTTAGTCCTTTATGCGTCCAGCTCCTTTCCATCTCGTTTGTGAGCTTTCTTTTGCGTCAAGTAAGCCATAAATTGCTGTATTTTGCATCATTTATACCTGAAACTTTCCTAATCACATTTGTTAGCTCATTTACAGGAAAAAGGACTAAAAGTGTACGAAATAGATAATTAGTTCTCGAAACTAGGCTAAAATATGGGCAAAATATATTGATATAGGCGCGTAATTTCGCCTATCATCAATCTTCTCTTCCTGATTTGTGATTAGGTGATTAAAGAAGTTTGTTCAATGATTTGGGAGTGGTCAACTTCCTTACTTTAGAAGACATTAATTTTTGGTCTCATATCTTTTTACTTAGTCTTATTTTAATTTGGTTTGGCTATTTTCGGGGGGCTTGGCTCGACATATACATTTCTAAATTTAGTTTGTATAGAGGTATTATGGATGATTGTGGACTTGGGTATATTTTTTAGTTAATGAATCTAATGATGTGTTTAGACATGTTTAAGTTCTAACTTCTAGTATTGTTTCCACTATCATATTATTTGGTCAACATTTACCTAACCTTTGTGATGGATATGATGATCGTAATGGGTTATCGAGGTGACCTTTGGTTCATAGGGGATTGAGGTGCCCCTACGACATAGCCCAATTTTAGGGTATGTTAAGTGGTATCAGAGCCTAGGTTTATGGTTAGTTGGGTGTCCATAATTCTGTGTCGAGTAGAGTCTTTTTTATAGGTGGGAATCTTGCCACACATATAAATGAGGAGCTATGAGATATTTTAGGAAATATTTCCTTTTCTTGTGTTTTAGTCTCAAGATATAGAGTCTACGGTCTTGTATTCCTCTAATTTTTATTTGCTATCTTTTAGATCATGCCTCCAAGGATATCTAAGACTCTGTAAAACCCTTTTAAGAGCGATATAGAATAAGTTCATCCAATTTTTGGTGTTCAAACCAGGGCTAAGGCTGTGGCATTTAATATCTTCATGGGGTTCCACTTGTCCCTACCAACCCCTACTATGGGAGTGATCCTCATATTCCGTCACCTAAAGGGGATGCTACTACTGCTGAGTTTTTCCACTTTATCAACCTTTTGACTTAATTTGTATCTTCTCAAGTGGAGCATAGTTTTCTGGCTACCATTTCTTCTGAGGCCATAATAATTGGCCAATTTATGAGGTTGAGCCCTTCTATGTTCTCCGATGTGAACGTTGAGGATCCTCAAATTTTGTCGTTAAGGTCATCATGGTTAGTGTGAAAAGGGGAGAAAAAGATATTCCATCATGGTCTGGTTGGGCACATGCAGCGTGAGTGTCCCTCCCTAGCAGCCTTTTTGGCCAGCATGGCCCTTATTTCTACACCATCTACTCTTGCATCGAAGGGTACTATATCAGTCTCTGCTTCTATTTCTTACACCGACGCTGGTCAAAACCACTTGTATGAACTTACTACTTGCTAGGAATTTGAGGCGTCTCTGTATGTTGTCATGGGTATGTTTAGACTTTTCTCCCATTATGTGTATTATTTGCTTGATCTAGGGTCTACTCTTTCTTATGTGACGTTGTATGATCTTTGCATCTTAATTATGGTCCCGAGAGTCTGTCAATTCCTTTTTCTATATGTATATCATATTATATCCTTAAAAGGTTGTGACGATTAAAAAGTAGCCTAGACCTGTGACTCGAACTAATATTCGGAGCTTCTTGGGTCTAGCCGATCACTATAGAATATTTATGGAGACTTTCTCTACTATAACTTCCCCATTAACCAACTTAACCCAAAATAAGGTCAAGTTCTTGTGGTCTGATGCATATGAGGGTAGTTTTAAGAAACTGAAAGATAAGTTGATTTCGACTTTGGTTTTGACGTTGCCCAAGGGTAGTGATGGTTTTGTGGTATATTGTGATACTTCTTGTGTTGGTCTTGATTACATGTTAATGCAAAATGGTAGGGTGGTGGCCTATGTTTCTAAGCAATTGAAAATGCATAAGAAGAACTACCCTACTCATGAGCTAGAGTTGTAAGCCATGGTTTTTGTGTTAAAGATTTAGTGGCATTACCTTTATAGGATCCATATCGATATCTTTTATGATCATAAGGGTCTCCAATGTGTGTTTAATGAATAAAATTTTAATTCTCTGGCAAATAAGGTAGCTCGACTTGTTAAAAAACTATTATATGAGTCTTTATTACACTCTCGATAGGGTAAATATAGTCTCCAATGCTCTTAGTAGATTGTCTATAGGGAGTTTAGCCCATGTAGATAAGGATAACTAGGAATTGGTGAAGGACATTCACCCTTTGGCTAATTTTTGAGTTTGACTTGTCGACTCCAAGGATGGTGGTGTATTTGTGCTTCTAGTATCTCATTCGTCTCTTGTTGTTGAGATAAAGAAGAAGCAACCATTGGAACCCGACTTGATGAAGATCAAGAGCAACGTGGGTCAACAAAATGATGTGGACTTTGTTATTAGTGGTGATGGTATCTTGATATGCCAATGTAGACTGTGTTCCTGATGTCGATGGATTGAGGGAAAGGGTCATGGCCGAGGCTCATGAGTCTCGATATGCCATACAACTAAATTCCACTAAGATGTAACACAATCGTAGAGAGTTCTATTAGTGGAGAAATATGAAATGTGATGTGGCTAGCTATGTGGCCAAGTGTATGGTCTGTAAATAAGTTAAAGTTGAGCACATAATGCCTGGTGGGTTATACCAAGAAATTATGTCGCTCGAATGGAAGTAGGAGGCAATTAATATGGATTTCATTACCTGTCTTCCCAGATATCAAAAACAATGTGATTCAATTTCAGTCATTATTGATAGAATGACCAAGTCCACTCAATTTTTGCCTGGGAGGACAAATTACTAGGCAGAAAATTATGCTAAGTTGTATCTTGCGGAGATAGTAAAGTTGCACAGTGCTTTGGTTTCTATTATATCGTATCGTGATCCTTCATTTTCATCCTATTTTGGAAGTCATTCCATAAGGGTTTGGGTACTAAAGTGTGCCTTAGTACTGCTTTCCACCCACATACAGATGGGCAAGCGAAAAGGATTATCGAAACATTGGAGGATATGTTATGGGCTTATGTGATTGATTATGGTGGTAGTTGGTATGACCACTTGCCTTTGATTGAGTTTTCCTATAATAATAGTTACCACTCTAGTATTGGCATGACCCTTTTGAGGCATTGTATGGTAGGATATGTCGATCTCTTATTGGGTCGTACAAAGTTGGCGAGGGTAAATTTATTTACCCTAATTTAGTCCACTAAACCGTAGAGAAGGTGAAGGTTATTCATGATAGATTGAAAGCCGCTCAAAGTCGGCAAAAGTCCTATACGGATGTAAGGCATAGGGAGTTAGTGTTTAGCATTGGTGATTGGGTATTCTTAAAGGTGTCTACCATGAAGAGAGTATTCCAATTTGATAAGAAGGGGAATCTTAGTCCCCTGAATGTTGGCCCCTACTTGATTGTGAAGAGGGTTGGCAATGTTGACTATGAGTTAGAGTTTCCTTCTAGTATAAACTCTATTCACCCAATTTTCCATGTTACTATGTTGTTGAAGTTTGTGGGTGAACCTTCGTTGGTTATCCCATTAAGGAAGTTGATATTTCAGACTCTTTGTCCTATGAGAAGATCTCGGTGAGGATCTTAGATTGACAAGTTCATCGGTTGCAAATGAAAGAGGTGGCTTCAATGAAGGTTCAATGGAGGAACCAAAAGTCTGAGGAAACTACTTGGGAAGTGGAAGAGGACATTAAGTTCATATATCTGCATTTGTTTACCTTTCTAAAAACTTGGGATGGAGGTAAGTCTTGATCTCCTTGCTTTGATTTATTGTCTTAATAGACAATAGGTTAAAGTCCCCAATGTGTTAAATTGATTCGCATCATATTAGACCATGTGTTCAAGTCACTAATGTTTTGAAATTATGTGTGTTTTATTGTGATGGGTTTAAGTCCCAAGTATCCTAAGTTGATTCATATCTTTGGTAAATTATGGGTTCGAGTCCCAAATCCTTGAATTGAGTAAGTATCTTTGATAAGTTGATGTGTTGAAGTCCCTAAGTTATGAAATGAGTGAGTGTTGATAAGTATGGGTTTAAGTCCCTATGCTTTGAGATGATCAAGTGTCTTTGATAAATAATAGGTATAAGTCCCAAGGTCCATGAAGTTAGTGATTGATTGAAAATGAGCATGATATGTGTTGTGTTGTATCCTTCCTGTATGATAGTTCTAACTTCTTCAAGGATCGGTTTGACATGTGATGATGTGTTAACTTTTTTTAATTCTTGCTTTACTCTTCTTTCATGGACGAATAACCCAAGTGCAGGAGAATTGAAACACCTAGACTTTGAACCATGTAAAGAATTTCATCATTTGATGTCTTTGGGATGGATACGACTAGGGGTCTGAGTCATACCCCTTGGGTATGAGTCGTATCCTCCTCTCCCACCCCTTTTGTAGCTTGACAATCCTAGTAGGAGGACACACTGCCCAACATACGACTTGGCTTCCCCTTAGTTTTACCTAAAGGGTACGAGTTATACCAAGGTGAGTCATATAGAGGCGTGTTGAAGCTTGGAGTGGACTATTTGGGGTACTGTTTATGGAAATGAGTTAGGGTTGAGTTGTATCTAAACCTTAATAGTATGTGTGACCTAGGAGAATCCTAGGGTACGAGTTAGGGTACCACTCGTACTATAAGGTGTAGTTTCCTTAGTGAGTCGTATAGTGAGTTGTACCCTTAGACGAGTTTATTTTCCAACTTTTATCTAAGGGCCTTGTAATTATTTCTCATACCTAAAAACTTAATTCCTCTTTGTAACCTCCTAAACATTCATTTTTCAGGGATCAAACACCTTAAAAACTCTCTCAATCTCATATTTGAGGAATTGGAGGCTAGGGTTTCAAGAGTGGTCTTTAAGAGGCAAAAGGGAGCCAATACCTTGCTGATTCATATTTTTTAAGACATGTAACTCTTACCCATGATAAATAATTCTAAACCCATGTATTTCACACTTGAAATAGTAAGTGTACATGGAGGTTTTTAAATCAAATAAAAAGGTTTTTATTGACAAATGATGAATAATGATGATTTTTGCTTAGCCTTATGTTTATACATGTTATTGATGGTAGTTTGCATAGGTGAATGCTTGTTGTACATCATCTAACATGTGGTTCTTGATTAACCCTAGTATGATGATATCTACAATAAAATCGGCCTTGGTAAAGGCATATACACAAGGTGTTTGTTAAAATATATAAGTGAGATATCTAGTTACATGATGATGATGCTTTGAATTAGGGAAATGGCCTAATGTCTGTTAATTCTTGATAGACGGTTCTGTGAAGGTAAAATGAGCCATGTATTATGTAATTGATGACCTTGATGATTCTATGAATAAGAAGGGGGTTAAAGAACGTAACATGAAAATGAACTTGTATTGTGTGTTGAACTAAATTGTGGTATAGAATTGCTAATGAAGTGTGAATGGCTTGTAAGGGTCTTAAGGACCAGAGTTTGAATTGTATGATGAGTTTATTTAAGGAATTATCCTATTGAAATAGTTGATCAATAAAGGCTCCCATGAGGAGCATGTGGTCATGTATGGTGTTGAATTTGGTAAAGGAGTTAAAGACCTTTTGTGTGGAATTGAATGTATGTGGATGCATAGACAAATGGTTAGTGTCCTAATTTTGACTATTGATTGGCGGGATGGCTTGAGTTTAAAGTCCTTCGCCTAATGAAATATCTTGTGGCTAAAGTCCCTTACATAATGAGATCTTATGAGGTCGAAGTGCCTCGCCAAATGAATTGTCTTGGGGTTAGATTCCCCTATCTAATATGGCATAAGGTTAGAGTCCCTTGCCTAATATATTAGCATATGGTTAGAGTCCCTTGATTGAATGAGTGTGTGTGAGTGGTTAGAGTCCCTCACTTATATGAATATGTATGAGTGGTTATATTCTCTTACTTAAATGGATCTGTATGTAGTTAGAGCCCCTTACTTGATGATATGTGAATATGGTTTAAGTCTTATGCCTAATGAGAAATGCTTGAATCTATAAGTGTGAAAGATTGGAATCCTCCATTACATGTATGATGAATGAGTTCTTCCAAAGTGTTGATAAGACTTTCCCCCTTGGTTAGTATGTGATATGTCTATATGTATGGATAAGGTTATGAATGTGATTGAATATGATATATATTGACTTGTTGTTGAATGATGATGCTACTTTATCCTTGTTCTTGAGGTACATGCTAGCGTTTCAACTGCTAACCATCTCCAAATGCTATATCCCCATAGAACATAGGGTCTAGAGCATCATCTTCTCTTTCTACACAGTGATTAGGTGATCAAAGCAGTTTATGCATTCACTTGGGAGTGGTGAGCTTCCTTACTTCAGAAGACATTCCTTCTTAGTCTCCTATCCTTAGACTTAGATTTATTTTGACTTGGTTTAGCTATTGTTAGGGGCTTTTCCTGACATATATATTTCTACACTTCAGTTTGTAAAGAGGTATTGTGGATGACTGTGGGCTTAGGTATATTGGTTAGTTCATGAATCTAATGAAGTGTTTAGACATGTTTAAGTTATGACTTTTAGTATTGTTTCCGCTATTTTATTAAATTGTCAGGATTCACCGAACCTTTTTGATGGATAAGATAATCGTGATGGGTTATTGGGGAGAACTCTGGTTCATGTGGGCTTGAGGTGCCCCTATGACATAGCCCAGTTTTACTGCCTGTCAGCAGGCTACCCACGATTAGTCAGTACAGCAGGGACAGAGTCCCACTCCCCTGCGTGCCTCAGATGCAACTCCCCAGGTAAGAGATCTGAGGTGGTATGTTGAAGGGATGCGAGAGATATCTACTATTAACAGTTATATTTGGGTGGAAGGCAAGCCTAGGAGATGTATTTATGATGAGCACCAGATTGACCTGTCGGGGCTAGATTGAGTACCACAGTTATAGAAAACATTTGATAGGTATCAGTTAGAGTGGATGACTAGGCCACTGACTTCTTACAGCCTACTATCGTATGGAAATTTTATGCATCCTACCGAACCACAGCAGTCGTTCCTATGTACAGACATCCAGGCCTTGTGAGATTTGCTAGGCTGCCATATCTTGACGACACATTATTTAGAGGGGTCAGAGTTAACATATTGATAGATACTATCCGCAGAGATACTTTGGTCCAGATTACATTACTTCTACATCTACATCTGAGTGTTGCTACAGACTGAGGGTCGCATATGATCGATATATTATGCGTTAGACTAACCATCAATGGGAGAGAGTTGAGATGTGTAGGTGGATTGCTGGTTATTTTTCACTTTTGGGTGATGCAACCCCATGGATGAGGGGTATGCTGTGATCAAGAAGGGCCTATTAGAATTTGAGGCCAAGTTTTGGTGACTGTTGATTAGATACCAATAACCCACTGCTTTGGATAGTACGTTGATGTAGGAGGGAGTTACACTGGTTGATTCTATGATGGCCGGTTAGGCTATTGATTTTGCTATCATCCTCAGGTATGCGTTACATAACAGAGCCTTTGGGGAGTTGACTAACCTGTCATTCCTTTACATGATTCAGAAGTTATGTGATGAGGTCGGTGTGCCTGAGATACTAGGTAGAGACAAAAGGGTGGGAAAAAATAACAAAATCCTATGCTGAGGGCCCAACAATTTCACAGAGCCTGATGAGGCACATCGTTGTGTTGTGGGTATTAGTATTGATATAGAATAGGGGAGCAGAGAGAGGCTCTGAACTCCTGTACATAGGGTGAGGGGACACCAACTATTTCTTCTTTAGCCCGGCTTTGACCTCAGAGCTAGTCGGTGTCCTTAAGAGCCTACTCACCCATCCACTATAGCTCCTACTTCATCTATGATCACTATATCTAGCGAGTTTTTGTAGAGATTAGTGGGCAGCTAGAGGGCCAACAGTGATAGTGTAATGGTTGTTGAGACCAAGATGACTACCCTCTATAAGCAGATGAGATTAGGGCTTAGGATTAGATTTAGGCAGAAACAGGCCAGATGGCAGGCCGCACTGAGTTCTATACTGTCCGTGCTATGTGCTGACTTCCAAACACAACTCAATGAGTTTAAGAGATGGGTTACAACCAAATTCAAAGAGACAGATACACCAGATCTAGCCTAGTTGAGGGATGACTTCAATATATTATGAGAAGAGGAACGCTCTCTCACAGAGAGCTATGTTAAAGCTACTCCTTTATTTATACCCTAAGTGATCCAGATATCATATTCGGGCTCACCAAGAAGGTTTGATTTCTTTGAGAGGGTGATGAAGAAGTCCCAACAATTAGGGATAAGAGAGGTAAAATAAAATAATTACAGGACCCTAATTTGACATATAAAATGGTCATTAAAAAGGCCAGGCATGATTTGATAGAGTCTGCATTTATCAATAGGTAGAGGCGTGCATCTATAGTAGTGGGTGCATCATCCAATAGTGCACCTCCACCATCACTTCCTCTGCCAGCTGATATGCCCTCATCTAGAGATGCTCATGATTCGAGTGCCTAGTCTATCCCAGGTATGTTCTTACTTCCCTTTGTTTTAATTAATTTTAGTGCATTGAGGATAATGCACAATTTCTAGTTATGGTGGGTATACCATGTCACCGCAGGTTTTTATTATCGTGCTTCTTTTCCTATCAGTCGTGATATGGTTGTAGAATTGGCATGTCTAGGATAATTTTATGTCGTATTGCATTTTGTTTTTGTGTAAATAGGATATTTTAAGTATTTAGGGAGGTATTCATATTTTGATTGATGGTTGATACCCCTTTAAAATTTTGTGTTTTAGAACAGTGTGAATGTATATTTGTATGAACATTGTGGATCTTGTTATGACATTAGAATTAGGGACATAATAATCACTTTCTTACAATTGCATGAACCGAATAGGTGGTGGTTGGTATTATTGACTCTATGTTATGTTTGTGTGAGATACTACCTAGTTCCCTTCGTGTGTTGAATTCAAAATTTTCCTAGTTAGTCTTGCCTAGGTTGAAGGATAGTCGATTAGGAAAGCATCATAGGTTGTCTTTGATTTTAGTTCACTTTAGCCTAAATGACCTTCCTTATGTGAATTGTATGTGTTGATCCCTAATTTGTGCCTTATAAGCCTATTTTTCTTATTATGCCTATTCACCTTTCTATTTATATTATAATGAACCTGTTTTGGCCCTAGTACTATTTGGATATTGTGCACCTAAAATTTAGGCAAAATGCCTAAGTTGAGGGTTTTTTATCACAGGGGTGCATAATGTAAAATGGGTATGAAGAAGGGTAAAATAAGAGAAAAAGTTAGTAGGATTGGGTGTGGTAGAAGTAACTGGCACCCTAAAGTTGGTCAAACAAATTATCGATTCTGGGAAGTGGATACTTTGTTTCTTGACGGTGACTCTATTTACTCGTGGTAGTCCGTACATATTCTAAGAGAACCATCTTTCTTACGCATGAATAGAACTAGTACACCCCCATAGGAATGCACTAGGTCTGATGAATCCCTTATCTAGGAGATACTTTAACTATTTTTTTAATTCTTTAAGTTCTGTATGTGCCATTCTGAATAGCGAAATAGATATTGGCTGAGTGTCTGGAAGAAGGTCTATTTTGAAGTTGATTTCCCTTTTGGAAGGAACTATGGGAATATCTTTTGGAAACACATTTGGTAATTCACATTCTACTGACACTGATTCAAGATTAGGGGTTTCTTAACTAGAGTCTTGGACTCAAACGAGATGGTAGAAACATCTCTTAGATATCATTTTTCTCACCCAAAGGTAAGAAATAAGTAGATCCCTAAGTGTTGAAGTACTACCCCTCCACTTAAAGATAGGTTCTTTCAAAAACTAAAACTAGACAATTTTGTTTCAGCAATCGACTGAGGCATAGCAGGACTAAAGCCAATCCATGCTGAGAATGAAATCAAAATCGGTTATCTCTAATTCAACTAAGTCTGCTGAAGTGAGTTTTTAAGATACCACAAACGGATAGTTCTTTATACCCACTGGGCTATGATAGATTTACCCATAGGGGTAGAGACTGAGAAAGGCTCTTCTAGGATTTTGGGACTGACTACAAAGTCAGTAGCTATATAAGTAATAATGAAGGATAAGGAAACTCCTGGGTCTAGCAAATTATAAACATGCAAATGATAAACTTATAACATAATAGTGACCATATCAAGAAAACTTTTCTGATCTTTTCTGTACCAAAAGCATAGAGTCTGTTTGGGCGCTACCTACTGGTGGCACAGGATGCGACACCCTTCTGATTCGGGCGACTAGACTGACCTGGGGAACGATTTTGCTGACCCTAGAAAACTGATTGAGGACAATCTCTGACTCTACGACTATTCTTGCCACACCCAAAACATACATCACTGCTAACTTTGCAGAGACCTTGGTGGTTTCAACCATATTTCAGATGAAGGGGATTAGTTTTGCCAATTTTTAGCCTAGACGTTCTAGCCTTTTTATTCTTTCTCCCTTTTTTTCCTATGCCTTTCCTCCTTACTCTGCATAGCATGAGGCATAAGCCTAGTTAGGCTAACATCTATTTGAATGTTCTAAAAAACTATTGAATGGGCTAAGGCGGTGAAAGCAGCTGTAAACTCAACGTGAGAAATATGCTTATTCAGAGGATCTGCCTGAACGTGCAGAGGGGCTAACTGATTTTTGTTACTTCTTTTGTTAGCTTTCCTGGAAGACATGTTTTGGAAGTATAAGGAAGAGATGAACTAGACTGAGAGTTTAACTTGAGCCCATGCTCACTTGCACGACATGAATACTTTAAAAGGGAAACTTTTCTTAAAATGTCTAATAGCCTCCTGTAGGACTCTATTGAACCTTGAGCTTTAGTAACAAGTTTGTTACGCCCCAAGTCTGTACCCCAAATGCTACACGGTGCTCATAATCCTGTAGGACCATAATCTAACCCCAAGACTTGTACCTATTGCATGAACTAAATGATAATACTGTAATATGCCGAAATTAGGTGGAAAATATGCCATAAGATTCAATACTGAAATAAAACTAAATACAGTATAAAAATACTAAAACTGAAACATCTATCTGAAAAATACTCTAGTATGAAAAACCTCTAAACTATCTAAAATGTAGAGTTAATGGGATAAGTCTGCAACTAACTTTGGCTATTGAAATAAAACTCAAATGCTGAAATAATAATCATATCCTCAAACTATGAGGACTCACCACTAGCTCTGACTACTAAAACTCTGTAACAGCTAGGGATGATTGGGAGCCCGTGCATCTGAACCTATGATATGAGACATCATAGCGCAAGAGAAAAGTATGCATTAGTACTTTGAATGTACTAGTATGCTAAGTGATGTAGGCTGAAATGCATGGGTTCATATGCATGAACAACACTGACTGAATGACATGAATATAGTTGAATAGTAGTACATGCCTGAATATGTATACTGTAACTAAGATCGTGATAACAATGGATACTGAGTTTTAATATTGATTAACTGATATCTGAGTATGCTGATTCTAAATTACTGATAAATAAATAACTGTATCAAACAGTATTAATTCTATGGAACTATACTGAGTTCTATACTGAACTGAGTGACTGTGTTTGACAGTTCTGAATCTGTAGAACTAAACTGAGTTCTATACGAAGACTAAATTTAAAACTTAGACTTTAGGAGGTAATCAACTAACCGATATGCCATTTTCTAAATAGATTGGGGTCCAACCTGTAACCCCAGTTGAAAGGGTGTCAATATCGTGCCACGGGTAAACATAAGCTATGAGTTAATCCTCTCTGATAGGAAGCTCTTTCATCAACCCTTGCTGGCAGGAAAACTCAAATGAGATGTATCAATCCTCATAATAACTGGCAGGAAAATATCTAAACCTATGCTGGCTACGTAGTTCTATAATATAGGGATTGCTACTAAGGGTCAAACCCTCTGCTGGAAGGAATGCCCCCATCCCTGGGTTTACTCGGTGCTGAATCCTACTTCCAACTGCTAGACACAGAACTGATTTTCCTAATTTACACTAGGCTTAACTCAACTATTATTAATTATATTGTCTAACTGAACTGAACTGAGTTTACTGAGTTCTGTTGAATGAGGGAATACTACTGAATTCTATTACCTGACTAAAATTACTAAGGTCTAAACTAAATACTAAACTAGACTTGACTGATAGTGAGTCTACTGTGTTATTCTCGAGTTCTATAACTGACTGAGAGTTCTACTGATCATGACATGAGAGATACTATCCTGAGACTAACCATGGCTCTAGCTAATCAGCTAAATTTTCAACTATTAAATAACCCCAGGACTTAATAGCATAAATTATAAGACATGGCATAATCTTGAAACATGATAAATAACTACTTAATCATCATTCATTCATTGGGACATCATAGCAAACACTTGTATGACATGAACTTAAATATATGCTAACATGATATAATTTCATTATTTAATTCTCATGAACAACTCATCAATCACTTGGAAGGTATTGTATATGCACATAGTACTAATTAGCACATGGGCATCACAATTTCAAGACTTTAATATGAATTCACATGATACTTCAAACATAATTATTATTTTTACATAAATCTTCCACTTAATCATGGAATAGAAATCCAATCAACATTATAACCATGAATACACTAGAATACAAATTATGGAAAACATGATATCAAGCTACTTAAAGTTTAAAAGATTTTTTTGGACTATAAGGGTGGAAGGAACCTGCCAATTAACACTTGACATATCTTGGTTGCTAAAATCTTGAAGATTAATGGTGGAATCTTGAGCCTTGAATTTGAAATTCAATCACCTAGGGTTTTTGTTCTTGAGTAATTTGGGAAAAAATGAGTGTTTGTTATAAATCAAAGGCTAAATTTTGTGTTTTGGGAGCTGAAGGACGTGGGAAAAGACCCAAATAGCCCTAAGGATATGGTTTTTGAATGACTAAAATTTGAACTATCGATGGGAAGATCGATGCACCGAGTCATTGACATTGATGTGATGGCTAATGTGCCACGTTGAGTCTGC
The DNA here is from genome assembly GCF_002878395.1 of Capsicum annuum. NCBI lineage: Eukaryota > Viridiplantae > Streptophyta > Magnoliopsida > Solanales > Solanaceae > Capsicum > Capsicum annuum. Next base: position 104,044,820 of record NC_061119.1, read on the forward strand.
ATCACTTCACTAGAATTTGCACTAAGTTGAGGGAAAAATTATTTGTCGACTTGACTAACGACATGATGCATCCAGATCACATCGACTCACTATTTTGGTCACTTTAAAATGGTCTAAATGAGGTCTGAAAAAGTCTAAAACTTTTTGGGAGACACCTATTGACATTCCTGATCATGAATCAATCTAAAGATCAATAATTTAAGGTCATATGAGACATGAAATAGAGTTACCAACTTACTAAGGCCAAAAAAATACAAAGTTTGAATACTTAGCTAGAATTTTCTACATTTGGGGACCCCTTAGCAAGCTTAAAAGACTGAGTTGAGGTTAGAATTTTGTGGGGTCTTATACATTTCCTTAATTTTCATGCATTTCCAGCATTTTGAGCCTCCATATAGCAACTATAAATCATTTATAACTTGTCGAAATTGTTGGTTCGATGATCGGATAGTTCATTTGGATTTTAGGCTCATTTCTTATTTTGGAGTTTTTGATGTTTAGGATTTGTTCTCAAACCAAAATTCCTATTAGATGTCCTTGGATGAGAATTATGACATCTCCATCATCTCCAAAATGTTAATTTCATACTAGGTAGACTTTTGGTTTGGGTCTCAAGGCACCTGGGCTTATTTTGAGCTATTAGTTAAAAGTTATGAAAAGGGAATTAGGTGTGGGACCCATTTTTTGTCGAAATGGCCTTGGATGGAAATTTTGACAGCTCCATTAAGTTTTGAAACATCAAATTAGAAGGGTAGCACAGTATATTTGTGGATATAGAATTCTAGATGAATCTCACAGGGTTGGCAGAGACTTGGAATTTCCAATTCTTAGCTAATATTGGTGCATCGGTGATCGTGACCCATATGTTGTGACAACGACTATTATGACAGCCATTAGGTATTGCGATCATGATACTCCTGTTGCGATTATGGCTTATCTGACGACATGAAGGATTGAGATCATGAGCCATGCACCATGATTACTATTTGATTAGGTAGCCACTAGATATTGCGATCGTGCACCACATATTGTGATCGTGACACCCAAGTCCCTGGGATGGGTATAAATGTCCATTTTTCATCATGTTTTGCCATTTTCTCATCAAGTTCCAAGAGAACTAAACCCTAGAAATTGAGTGAGCTTACAGATTATTTGGGGAGCTTTGTTATCAATTATTTGATGATTTCCCTTCAAATTCATGATAAGATTTCATTGATTTCTTGATAAATTATTATAAATTAGAACGTTGAATTCTCAAACTCTAAGGAATGATTTAAGACCCAATTTGTGCTCTGATTGTGCTCAACTTTTGAACAGAACTTCTTTTTCCTTCTAGGCACCTCCTGATGGTTCAATTTTGGATTCCATTTACAATCCCCATGGGCTCTTTCTTGACCCAAAATGTAACTCGACCCATTATATGTCAATATGGGTCTTATTTGACTCCTAATGACGTATAGATTATGACTTTGACAGCATGGCAGCATTTCTAGATCGTGGAGTAAAAATAGATGTTATATGGACATTTAAGGACTTGTGGTTCAGCTTCGAGGTAGGCTTCTGCCTACTATTCTTCAAAAAGTGATGTGTTTTATATATTGCATGTGAATGTGAATTTTAATATTGATTATGGATAGAACACCATGACTTAGTATTGATTATTAAAGTTTGAGGATTAGATGGCTGAGTTAACTCGTAAGGTGAAATACTCATTATACTCCTTTGAACCAATTGCCTTCTTCTTTGTTAGATAAAGATTAGTAGTATGACTATGGTTTTGTGCTAGAATTGGGATATGGGTAGGTGTTGGAAGCATGATTAGTATGATTAGTCTTGATTAGGTTATTTAGCTATCTTGAAACCATAATTTAGGTGGAGTTGACTTATTGCTCATGTTCTATGTAGAATTCCTATCTTAGGGATAATTATGGCTTATGTACTATCTAGAAGTAAATTTAGATATCTTAGCCTAGTCCACGATAGAAATTACCTAAATATGGAATTTGAGGATTAGAAGTTGGTTCCTCCATCCCACCTTAGGCCAAGATTTATGTTAGCCCTTATGGATTTATTTACACATGTTAGACATAGTTGAGGCTACTGCGCCTTTATTATAAGGTTACTTCATGACTTGGTAAATGATGATGGTTTTCCCCAATTATTATATATGGCCTATAAATACGAGATGCCTCATAGTTATGAGATATGGCTTATAGATAAGACATGCCTTATAGATATAATATGTCTCATAGTTATGATATATGGCCTATAGTTATGAGATGTCTTATAGATATGATATGCCTCATACTTCTGATATATGGCCTATAGATATGAGATGCCTTATAGATAGGATATGGCTTATAGATATAATGTGGCCTACAGATGTCATATAACTTATAGATATAATGTGTCCTATAAATGTGATATGGATTATAGATATAATGTTGCCTATAGATGTGATATGGCTTATAAATATAATGCAGCCTATGTATCAAATATGCCTTACAGAGATAATGTGACCTATAGACATGACATGCTTCATAGATGTGATTTATGGGCTATAGATATAAGATGGCTTAACGATATAGTTATTGATATAGGCTCAAATATATATGTAGGGATAAGGTTGTGATTATGATAACTGTAATTATTTCGAACATATTATTGGGCCCAAGGCCATGTTTATGATAATGGAAAGATTCTAATAATTGTTTCGTCCTTGTAAAGGATGTGGTTGTAGATTGTAGATATATTAATATTTATGATTACATTGTTTGAATACTGGTGATGGCATGCATAGATTTTGTAAATTCATGATCACTAAATATGGTAAAGCTTACGATTCCAACTAAAATATGATTTTACTACTATTTTTCTTAAGAATTGATTAAAGCCCTCATTTCACCTTAAAATGGTTTTATTCATAATTGAAACATACCATCTTAATAGATGACTTATGTGTAATGATATTGAAATAATGTTTTGAAGATTTGATCGAGGTAGATTTTGATATATGATTTGATACTATTATTTACTACAGTTATAAGAGTTTCTGACCCTTTCTATGCCTTTAATATGGTTTAGTACCGATTTTATCTCGAGAAATGATTTTCTAGTTTTTACACTCTCTTTAGCTAAACTCAAGTCTGTGTATTTATTATATGTATACAGAAATATCTTTGGTACTAGATAGAGGAGGATGTTTATGTTGATGATATTAACGATGTTGATGATATTGATGGTATTGGTGGTGGTGATGTTGTTGTGATGATTGGAAATCCTAGATTGGTACTAGGTCGGTGTATATGGGTACTCCTAAACACCTTAGGGAACCCTTCATTCGTGAGTTGTTGTGTTTGAGAAAGGTGGTTGTCATAGGTCCTGCCTTTATGAGATATTGAGCTGGAGAAGGTATATACACTGGGATACCTTGTAGTATATGGATTATTTATGTTATTATAGATTATGTCTTGATATTCATTCTTGCATTGCCTATTACCAGTATGCGTCCATATCTATCAGCCTTGTGAGGGTTGCATAGGTATGGGTGATGAGTATGGCTTGTGGTGTATTGTATGTTGATTTAATCTTCTGAGCCTAGGGTGGGGGGTTCGTGGAAGGCTCAGTTAGGTATTGTTTGACTTGACTAGCTAGTTACTCGCATTATTATTTCCATTATTATTATTATTATGGCCACTATTATGACTAGTTTGTGGAAGCTTTGTTATCGATCCTGTATTGAGTTTGAGGTATGATTCAATCCTTTTAATCTTACGATTATATTATTATGTATGATTAACTCATGATTAGATGTATGGATTAGAAACCATGAGTATAATATTGCTAGTTTATGCTATCATTATGAGGTCTTAAGATGCTAGTCCAATGACTTAAGTTGTACACTAAATTGACCTCATTTATACAAATGTATGTATATATATATACCTATTTATATTTAGTTAGGGTATTAACATATATCCCTTTCTTTTTTTATTTATTCAGATTGTATATTCATTCTTTAGCCTTGTATACTATTTTATATCCTTTTTTCACCCTTTATTCATATATTGGTTGGTGATATATGGTATAGTGTTGAGATTACGGAGTATGGTTGGAAGAGGATAGATCATCCCTAATACTTCCTTAGTCTTATTATGTTAGTTTCTTAGATATGAGTAGGATAGTTTACCCTTACTATCTCACTAGCATTATTATAAGGTTGTTGGATATTTAGGTTTTGACTTTAATTCTTTTTATATGTTGTATATATCTGCATTATCTTTAGAGCTCAATCAGCATTTGAGACTGAGTACCCCATGTTTGATACTCATACTACTCTTTTGTAGCCTACAGATCACAGTATGGGTTATCACTAGTGTTGCGTGCATCATGTAGATTAGCCATAGTTTGGAGACATACAAATATTATACATATGTGAGAAAATGGGAGCTTGAGTTTGATATTGGTAAATTTTTCTACTTGAAGGTTTCGCCCATGAAAGAGGTAAAGAAGTTTGGTAAAAAAGTAAAGCTCAGTCCCCACTATGTTGGGCCTTATAAGATTTTAACTCGTTATGGTAAGGTATCCTATAAATTGGAGTTGCCTACAGATTTAGCATCAGTGCATATCGTTTTCCATGTCTGCTTATTGATGAAATGAATTGGTGGCCCAGTATCAGTATTTCCTTTAGAGAGTGTGGGCGTGAAAGATAGTCTCTCTTATAAAGAGGCCCTAGTTGAGATCCTTGATCGTCGGGTTTGTAGGCTGAGAAATAAAGAGGTCACTTTGGTAAAGGTTTTATGGAAAAATAAGCTAGTCGAGAGAGCTACTTGGGAAGCAGAGGCAGATGTAATGACCAAGTACACCCACCTTTTTTTTTAACTCAGTTCCAACTTGAGGTAATAGTATTCTTAATTAATTAATTCTTTATTTTCTATCACGGGCCATCCAACTATTTCTATTTCATACAATGAGTTTTTTAGAGTTCATATATCAACTATATATTTAGTTATCAGTCCATAGTTCATCTCGTAGGATTTCAGTGTAAAATTGTAACTTTTCCCCTAGTGCTTCAGCTTAGTCAATTTTATTTGAGGATGAATGATCATAAGGGGGACTATTTAATTAGCTTTCCAATACCACTAGTCTCGCCTTAATCCGATATCATGGTAAAAAGTTACGATAAATTTACTGAGGAATTATCAAACGACCAGTGACAATGATTCTAGCAACGACTGGTTTTCAAACATAATGAGTCTTAGTGAAGACGCATTATCACAAAAGTAAGAAACCAATAAATCATCCCCTTGACAATGACCATTAATGAAGACTCATGGTCAGACTAAATGAGCCATTAGGAAGGACTCCTCTTAATAGTAAGGATTGAAGGCTTAGGTCCTCAGGTCACAACTCCAGGCTACGACTCGTGACCACACCCTACGAGTCGTAGCCTGAGTCATCGTGTTTATTTCCGAAAAATTCCTGAATGATTAAAAACAGGGCTTTTTGGTCCTTTCCCTATTAATTAACCCTAAAGCCACGTCATTTAGGCTTTCCCTAGGTTGAAATATAAAGGGAAAATGCCCCAAATTCTTTACTCAGTCATAAATTCAATTGACACAAAGAAAAGAGGTGAATATTCTTCTCCAAAAGCAAACTTAGGGTTCCTCAACTTCAAGCACAAATTCCAAGTAGTTCTTTAAGATTTATCTCCATGTATGTGGGATTTAATCAATGGGTTCCTTTCACCTATTAAGTCCCAAAGATTTCTTTAACTCTCAAGTATAAGTCACCCTTTAAGTTTAGGGTTCCATGGAAAGTATGAGTTTTCTTAGATTTTCAGTCTATTAAAACATAAGTACATGTTTTCCCATAAGTTTAGTATCTTCCTATACTCAGAATCACGAGTTCCCCTTTTTATTGATAAATCATTGAGTTTAAGCTTATTATGAAATTCCTTATGGTCAGATTTTAATATTAACCTATTTAGTTGCTTTTGTCGGAGATGGTGGGTTATGAACACCCGATACCTAGGGATTCATGCATATATCAGTTAACATATCTTTGAGAACTTAATATTATCCACTATTAACATTTCTTCAGGATGTAATTATAATGAAAAATTTAGTTTTCAGAGTCATTCAGTTGGGAGTAGTACTTAGCACTTTGCACCGTGTGAATGCATGGATGAAAAATCACCTGTCAGTTAGGCCTGAGACCTTTAATAGAAGTCCCTAAGTTCCAGAATTATGGAACCACTGTAGATTATAAGTGGTCACCCGCCAGTAGAGGACTGACACCCTAGTCCCTTCAGACATCAGTTTAGTGGATCCACACTAGCCAGCGTTCGTACTCTTGGAAAGGTACTAAACACCCATCGAACTGGCATTACAGGTTAGACCTCGGTAAGTATATATTGGGATATATTGGTTATTGTTACCTCCCACAGTACACAATTTATGTTTTCATTTATAGATTTAGCATAACCTTGAATTTAGTTATTCAGTTTCCATTCAATACACGTTTATACTTGGTCTTGCATCAATTTACCATTTTTCAGGCATTAATATGCAGCTTATATTAGTTAATCTTACCATATCACATACTCAGTACATTCAAAGTCTGATTCCATACTTTTCCTATGCTACATCATCTTATAATATAGGTTTCAATGTGTTGCATCAAAATCGTGCATAGTATTATTCGGTACCATATTAAACAGTAGTATTTGGTGAGTCCTCACCATTAGAGGACTAGTTAGTAGTATTTATTTTTAGTATTCTTTTAGTTTTAATCAGTTGGAGTTAGTTGGGGACATGTACCAACAACTTAAATGAGTAGAGGCTTTCAGACAGACAAACAATTAGTTATATTTCAACATGTTGGGTTTCGTCAAACAGTTCAAGTTTTGAAATTCTTATTTAACATTGATTCTTTTATCATTATGACCAAATTATTTTAGTTTATCTTCGACCCAGTATTTATTTTACATCTTTACTAGTTTTGGTGTTATGCTAGGCCATGGGTTAGCTTGGGTCACTTGTGATGCTAAGCACTCTGTTACCACTAAGGGGTAGTCTCAGATTATGACATTATTACCTGTGGTTTCAATGGTATTTGGGTCATTGTGGATCAGCTGACCAAGTCAGCACATTTCATTCCTTTTTAGATGTCCTTCATTGTTGAGAGGGGGAGTTAGGTTCTCAGGTGGATCTTAGTACATCATTCCATCCTCAGACAGATGGGCAATTGGATAAGACTATTTAGGTTCTCAAGGATATGCTCTGTTTTTGTGTTATGGATTTTAGGGGTCAACGGGAGCAACATTTAACCTTGGTAGAGTTTGCATATAATAATAGCTATCATTTAAGTATTGAGATGGCACCTTTTGGGTCTATATACGGTAAGCTATGTCGTTCTCTTATTGGATGGTTTGAGACTTCCAAGATTATTCCATATGGTACTGACTTACTTCAGGAGTCATTTGTCATAACCCAAACCAGGACCTGACTGTGTTGGGTATCTCAAGTCCACCGAGGACCGGAGACCACCTCTAATTTCCCAAACCACTATCTACTTTACACCCGTGTTAGATAAATACCGAACATATAACAATTTAAAATATATTAGAACTTATCACAATTTATGGTTTGTTTATACCGACCACAGTTAAATAGACAACCGTTAGTTACCAAATAATAGACCAAACCAGCCAAGTCCATAGTATTCCGACAAAGCCTTTACAAAACAAAAAATTAATAAAATATTGGTACATACCCCTGGCAATAGCCAAAACCAATATTCAAGGAAATAGTCAACTCATAAAAAGAAACCACAATAGGAAATAGGGTCTTTCGAAATATGAAAGCTCACCACTTTAATCTGACTCGCTAGCAGATCCCGAATCCAAGTAACTAGTATGATATATGGAATTATGTCTGGTTCCTGCATTACATGGGGATACAATGCCTGAAGACTGTTAACGATTGGAGTAAGAGAATGTAACTCATGGATAGAGGAACAAAATAATGCCATGATAACAATTCAAAACCAATACAACATTCAATGTATACTATCATATGAAGTACATATACATATATATAATATCATATGTTGGGTAAGGGAGCAAGGCTTAGCATGAACTTTGAAAACCTTAACTTGGTCTGTGTAGCATAACCGTCGTAAGACAACGAACCGATGGGCTATATAGGCCTAGGTCTCTTCTAGCTGGAAGGGCCCCAGTGCATGTAGTTGTACGAACCAGAGAATATCCATATCTGTGTATGCCTTTATGGGGGACTCAAACCTCCAAGCATAATCAGTGTGACTTAAGCACCTATGTATACAACATGACGGACTCGAACCACCCATTCATATATTCAATATGGGGGACTCGAACCTCTCAGTCATTTAGACACCCGTAGCGGCTAGCGCGGTTTCTAGTTTTAGTCCTTCAGAACCTCCACTTTCATGGCCCGGCTACACATCTTGCTTTTAAGCCCAGTTTAAAACATTTAATATACATTGCCTTTTATTAAACCATTATATATATAGGCACCCTATTGGTATCGTCATACCAACCCCACTTGCAAAGGTATAATATGCCATTACAATTTCATCAATTGGGACTCGAACCCATTGTCCAAAAAAAAGACATCAAATTAATTCAACATTTAGGACTCGAACCAATTTAGCCAACTGAACCCCAAGGTTACAATTTGAACCAATTTATGGACATCAAGGCCTTCATAATGAGATCTACATCTTACCAACCTCGAACTACCCGATAAGAGATCTGCGCCACCTATCGTACAATGCCTTAAATAGAGCCATACCAATGCTAGAATGGTAACTATTGTTATAGGAAAATTCAATGAGAGGAAAGTAGTCGAACCAACTACCACCAAAGTTAATACACAAGCTCGCAGCATATTTTAAAAAGTTTGAATGGTTCTTTCCACTTGCCCATCCGCCTGTGGGTGAAAAGCATCTTTCTTGAATTAAAATTTAAATCAAGAGAAATCTTAGGGTATGCTAGTATGGGTCTAAGTATTGTAATTATGAAATTATCCTTAGTTAAACATCATTGTTATGGTTAGCCTATATTTTTTACTTATATTAACAATCTCTCGATCTAATAATATATTTCACTTTGGATCTTATCAAACCCTAAGGTGTGAACAATTTCAACCAACCTAATACCTCCAGTTAGTTATTCTATTACTAGCAATAGCCATTAAATGAATAATATTCAAGTCATTTTATTCCTCTTTTCAAGAAAGATAAGAGATCCAAGCTAATGCGAGTTTGCAACCTCTAATATTAATTAAACCATGAAGAATTAGCTAAACCCATATCAAGTAAACAATAATTGAAGCAAACTGAGAAAACCCAATCACAAACTTAGACCCAACATTACACACTCCTAAGATATTAATAATCAAGGAGATAGAAATTATACCAAATCATCTGCTAAATGCTCCATAAACTGAATATCCATAAAGAAATTAATAAATATCTGAGAAGAATTCAATATATGCCTTCAACATTTTCTCTAAACTTTGATTTTAGATAACTTTATGATCAAGTAATCAAAAAGATATATTTATATGACTTAGAATTTTTTTCCTAAATAACTACAAAGTTTCCTGATGAGCTTTTGCTAGCTCCATCAATCTTGTATAATATGTGTGCCATACACAAAACTAATCTTTTAGCTCGAAAAACTATCTTTAGGTTGCTTGGTTTCTCATATTTCTATCCACTTATGTGAAGCTCTAATGAAATCACATAACACTTTGTGTGATCACACACCTAGAACCAAGCTCGCATAGCTATAGTTTAAGAGGCTCTTTTATACTAGACATTTGTGCGATTTTACTTATGCTTTTCCAATCCGCATTTCACTTTTGTAATCTAAATCAACACTTGTGTGATATAGATTTTGGTACCTCTACTTTTCTTCAAACTTTTTGTCCGTTTTAGATACTTTGTGTCTTATTGGTGGATTCTTTGGTCTTATTACATACATTAAATTAAATTAACATAAGAGAGACTTAAACTGACATTGAGTACCACAACTTCCTGTCTAATTAATACTAAATGAGTCATAAATCACCGACTCATCAATAGTACGATTTGTTTGCAAGTTTTATTAATCAAGGAGTTGATAGCAAAGGTCGGTGTCAGTATGGATATACATAGATTTTTTATACTATCAAAGAACTTTTCAATTATGACTGCCGTTACCAAGTTTTCTTGGAACCTATTCTTTATATGTTAATAAATTTTAAATGTAAGTAGATTTTTCTAGGATTTCTATTTGTCTTCCGTTGTACGTTACAAATACCTAACAATCCTACAATAAGCTTCTTGAAAATATCCTCATAGGTTTCTCTACTAATGTTAGACAGTAATTTGATCAATGCCCAAACTATACCTCTAATTGAGGATAAAAAGGTCTTGTCATGTATAATAACCCAACTATTTAGGGTCGAACCCACAGGGAAGACAAGGATTTATATCTCTATATAGTTGAACTCGACTAGATGAACAAAAAGTAAACAGGGGATTTCTTATTATAATCTAGAACAAGTAGTGAATCTTAACTCTGGTTGTAATCAATCAGTTATAAACACTAGGATTGTGTTCTCCTTGCTTCTTAACTCAGTAGGCTTATCGTCGTTTATTAAACCAACCTAGTAACTTGCATGCAAAATCTGATAAGTTATGTACCATCAACTATCTTGTGGACTCAATGATGGATTCCATCCTTTAGTTTTGAGTCTTAAGATGTCGCATTACTAATCCTTATCCAAGATTTTAGTTAATTATTACCTTTTGAGTCTTAAGTTATTAGATGATAGATAACCATCTTGCATAGATGATACTGATTAGCCTAGATGGACATTTAATCTTAAAAATACTATTGTAACAATCTTTTCCTAGTTACTACTTCTCTTGTGTAGTAAGTAGTGATAATCTTGGCGGGATTTCACCATTTTTCACCGCTAAGAAATTTATCAAACCAAAGATAATATAATACATGAAAAGATACTAGTTTAAAATAACATAGCATTTCCCCTGCTTCGACAATATGCTAGTGTTCCCGACTAAGGGATTTACTCGCTCATGCTTGTGAAATGATCAATGGAATTCATAATTAAAAGCATTAGATGATATAATAGTGATCAATAAGTATAACCCAAATCCAACAACTAAATTATCAACTAAAATCAAGAACAAAGTAATCCAAAGATCACAATCCGAATATCGAAATCAAATATAAGTTCTTAAGTGTTAAGAGTGTGTAACCTAACTACAAAACATCAAAAGGATATTTATAAGATACAAGGAAACCCTTAAAATAAAAACCCAAATGAAAAAGGAAAATTGAGGTCGATGGTAACTTACTTAGGCTACATAAGGATTATATGTGGTCCTAAGTAAGTGCTAGAACTCCTGCATAGCTCTTGGAACTCTTTGGAATTAGACCTCTGTCACTTACCTTGGTCACATATGGACCGTATGTTCCATGTACGAACCTTATGTGCCCATAGTAAGTGAAATAGTCTTCTATTTCCTGCTCCTAAGCCACTAGACTTCAAGTTGTGACGCATACTTTGGTCACCTACACCCGGTAAGTGGCACATACGCCCAAAAATACCTAAGTAATAACCCAAAACTTCAATTTTTTCTTCTGTTTAGCATCCAAAACCTAATTTCCTACAGAACAAACCCAAAACTTATCATATCTCGCAAAACAACCTAAGAAGCTTGCATATTTTCATAGTGTTAAGCATCAAAAGTGCTATAAATCCATAGCACATCAACACCTTCAACTTAGAACATTTTCATGTCCTCAGGCAACACAACAAAATATAACAAAAATACGACACTTAACTAGGAAAATCTAAGCTATCTAAGGCAGTAAATTATCACTTTTAAGCTTAAACACATTACCCCGTCCTATATAAACAATTCAAAACCAACTGTGTATAAACATGAAGCACAAAAATGTAACACTAGCAACAGACAAATATGAAAATATAAAAGTTACACTACTTGTGCAAGTAAAGTAATAGAACCTATGTACCCTCACATCATAGAAGTCCTACTAACTCATATTGAATAATATCTGTCAATGTGGGGATGGTCAAGAGACACTCACACTTAAAAGAGAAGTACAACCAATGCACATCAAATACCATAGGCTTGCCCCTATTTTCTTTACCTTGGTTTTCAAATAGTCAAGTTAGGATCAATATAGGACTTTATTAGGCTTGTAAGGTAGGATTGGGGGGGGGGGTGGTGGTATGGTGCATATAAATATATCAAGTGACTAAGCCTCCTTGGCACTATACTAACTTTAGGAGTCCATACTTAAACCAATTTCTTTTTATTCCACCCTTTTATTCTTTCATGTACATTCAGGTTGGGTGTGGTTTCTTTTATTTATTATTTTTCTCTTTTTTTTACTACACCTAACCTTACTTTCTTTTCTCCTATTTTACCCTTCTTCTTACCAACTTTACATTACGCACCCCTATGTAGCCACCCTTAACTTAGGTGATTTGCTTGAAATGAGATACACGATGTCCAAGGAGGACTAAGGCAAAAAATGGTTTATTGTAACACAAATGGGAAGGTGAAAGATAAAAATAAAGAAATAGGCTACAAAGAAAAAAAATTAGGATCAAAGGATACAATTTGACATTAGGAAGGTCATTTAGGCTAAAAGTGGACTAACATAAAAAAACGGCTTATGATAATTTCCTAACTGACTATCCTACAACCTAGGCAAGACTGACTGGGCAAGTTCTAGATTTAACATATAAAGAAAACTAGGTAACATCTTACACACACAAGGCAGAGCGTTACATCCCAAGTTACTACCTGTGCGGTTCATGCACAAGTTAGTAATAATTATCATGTCTCTAATCTAATTCCATAATAAGATCCACAATGGTCACACATATATATATTCAAACAGTTCTAAAAACAAAATTTTAAAGTGGTATTATTTTTCTCAAAATCAACAAAAAATATGACAACTGCCCTAAATACTTAAAAATCTTCTAATTACACAAAAACAAATACAATACAAAATAAAACACATCACGACACAAATTTTAAAACTAGACATGCCGGTTCTACAACCATCCCACGATCGAAAGAAAAAGAAGCAGGACAATAAAAACCCAGCATCCATGGTACATCCCACCCCAACTAAAGAATACACACTGTCCCTAGTGCATATAAATAAAACAAATCAAGGAAATGAGGACGTACATGGGACGAACTAGGCATCCATTTTATCACAGGAAAATTCAACATATACCTTAGTTTGCCTTCTAAATAGCGCCTGATTAATTGTCGCAGCACGACTCATTTGTCTTGGATACTCAAACTTCGCCAAAATCCACCTTAACATAGACTTTTACTTCCTCATGATTTCTCATGTAGTGCTTCACTCTCTTGTCGTTTAACTTGAATAAAACTTCACCATCATGCTTTATCTCTATATCACCATATGGTAATACCAAAACTACGATGAATGGCCTATAATACCTAGACTCCAGCCTGCTAAAAAAGAAGCATATTCTTGAATTATAGAGCAAGACCAAATCATCGAGCTTAAACTTTATTTTCTCAATTTTCTTATCATGATGCAACTTTATTCTTTATGTGTATATGGCAGAACTCCCATAAGCACGGAGTCAAAATTCATCCAACTCATTTATCTTGCCAAAACTTAACCTTGTTGCATCATGTTACTCAAAGTTCAACCTTTTTAATGCCTATAGTGCCTTATGCTTAAGCTTGACCAGCAAATGGAATGTCTTACCGTATATGGGATGATATAGGAAAGAACATATGGGATTCTAATAAATTGTACGGTAAGCCCACAATGCATCATCTAACTTTCTAGACTAATCAATTTTGTTGGCATTAACAGTTTTTGCCAATATGGACTTGATCTCTCTATTGGTGATCTCAACATGCCTGCTTGTCTGAGAATGGTAAGGTGTTACAACCTTATACCTTACACAATATTTATCAAGCAGGGCCATGAATCAATGGTTGAAAAAATTATACCTATCACCACTAATAATAGCACGTGGAGTGTCAAATAGAGAAAAGATTTTTTTTTTCAAAAATATGGAGAAACTTCTACTTTTATTATTTGGAAGCGCAATCACCTCCACCCATTTCAAAACATAGTCTATCTCTACCAAAATATACCTTATACTATAGGAGCTCATGAATGGTCCTATGAAGTCAATCCCCCATACATCAAATAATTCTAATTCTAAGATAGGTGTCAGAGGAGTTCATGGCATCATGAAATATTTCCTTGATACATACACTGGTCACAGGCTTATGCATAATTGTAAGCATTCTTATAAATCTTAAGCAAGTAAAAACTGTACTACAGAATTTTATGGGTTATGGGGTACCAATATGATGACCCCCAATAGGTGATGAATAATAATCTTTAAGACTTCACATCATCTCGACCTCTGGGATACACCTGCGAATAACACCATCCACATAAACCCTATAAGGATATAGATCAACCCAAAAAAACTTCCTTACCTTATGCATAAATCTCTTGCACTGTAGAATAAAAGATCTTCTGGGATAAGATTGCATGCCAAATAGTTGTCAAAATTAGAAAATCAGGGGATTAAGTTATTACATGCTGCCAAGACCCGCTCGTTTGGAAAAGTATTATCTATGTCAAGATCATCCCCTACTCTCTGCATTGCTGCATTCTCAAGCCTAGATAAGTGATCTACAACTTGGTTTTTAATTCCTTTTTGATCCTTTACTTCAAAATCAAACTCCTGCCACCGAGAGGACCCAACAAATCAATCTCAGTTTGGCATTTTTATTCGATATCAAGTACCTCAGATTGCATGGTTTGTGTGGACTATGACTTTGGTACTAATGAAATAGGACCAAAATTTATCGAAGGCAAAAACCACCGCTAGAAACTCTTGCTCTGTAATTGTGTATTTTTTCTATGCGGGGTTTAATGCCTTGCTGGTATGACATATAGGATAAAGGATCTTATTTATCCTTTGGATTAGGATAGAACCTAAGGACACTACACTTGCATCACACATGACCACAAATGATTCAGACCAATCAGGGACACAATACTAAGAGCTGAAATAAACCGCTCCATAAGGCACTTAAAGGATTTTAGGCATTCATCATCAAACACAAACTTCACTTCTTTCTTTAAAATCTTGCATAAAGGATTTACAATTTTAGAGAAGTCCTTGGTAACCCTCCTATAAAAAACTGCATGACCCAAAAAATTTTGTTTACCTTTAACTGAGACTAGTGGTGGTAATTTTTTAATTATGTTAATCTTAGCTTTGTCCACCTCAATACCCTGATTGGTGAATTTTTGCTCAAGAAAAATACCTTATTTTATCATAAAATGTCATTTTTCCCAATTCAGCACCAAGTTTCACTCTTTACATCTCTATAGTGCACTGGCCAAATAGGCTAAACAATCATAAAAAGAGTCCTAAACTACTGAAAAATCATCCATGAAGACCTTGATCGTGTCCTCCGCCATATCAAAAAGTATAGAAATCATGCATCGTTGAAAAGTGGCCAGAGCATTGCATATCTTGAATTACATTCTCTTGAATGCAAAAGTCTCTTAATGTAATATTTTCTTGGTCCTCAAGAGCAATAGTGATATGATTTTATCTTGAGTACCCGTTAAGAGAATAATACCAATCTCGACTTGCTAGTCTATCAAGAATCTGGTCCGTAAAAGGTATAGAGAAGTGGTCCTTCTAGGTCCAAGTGTTCAACTTTCTATAATCCATAGAAACTCTCCAACCGGTCATTGGTCTCATGGTCACAAGCTTATTATTCTTATTGAGAATGGCTGTAATTCCAACCTTCTTCGATACGTACTGAACTGAGCTAACCCATTTTCTGTCCGTAATGGGGTAAACCACTCCAGCATCTAACCACTTGATAATTTATTTCTTCATAACCTCTTACATATGAGGGTGCAATATACGCTGATTCTGAATGTTGGGAATACATTCTTGCTCAAGTTTTATTTTATGAGTAGAAATACCTTGTGGAATTCCCACAATATCTGCTACGGTCCATCCAATAGCCCTTTTGAACCTTTCCACTATGGATATCAATGCTTCCACCCATGACTCTGGTAAATCTATAATAATAATCACCGTTAAGGTATTGTTTCCCCCCAAGAATGCATACTGCAAGTGAGATGGAAGTGCCTTCAATTCCAAAATCAGTGGCTCCTAAATGGATGGTTTTGTAGGAGTTATGGTTTTGTTTTTCAATAGGTTTTTTGGAGCATAAGTGTAAGAACCTCGACAATCAATGCTTTAACAATCTCATCATTTTCTTTGATGACATCAATCTCAAAATACATGATTACCACAGCTAATGCTTCAACCCCAAGCATCTCTTTAATGGGCACAACCCCTGAATCAACGTCTTCATCTATAATGTCTATCTGCTGCTGTACTGTCAGACACACATCAAAAACCACGTGCTTATCATTTATCCTAAAGGTTATCTCTTCCAAGTCAATATCAATCAATGCCCTACCCGAGGTTAGAAAGGGTCTACCCTATATAGTAGGGTCTTTAACATCCACCTCACAGTCAATAACCATAAAATCAATAGGAAATATAAAGGATGTCACCCCTACCACTACATCACACAAAACACCCATCGGTTTTATCACAAAAGAGTTCACATCAAAAACTTCATGGATGTGGGTTTGAGTGTCCCCATCCGCAACAGCTTGTATATAACCAATGGCATTGCTGGCTCTCAAGTTACAAAAAACTTGTTTAATATTGAAAGGCCCAATAAAACATAGAATAGTAACTGCTTGGGATCCTCCTTCTTTTTTACTAATGATTTGAAAGAGATAGAATCACCACGGTGCATATTATTATTAGGATTGGTAAACTAGTCTCTACCATCATCAGCCTTATAATCATCATGAATAAATGTAAACTTCCCAAACTCTACCTCATGTGTCTTATCAATCATAGTACTATCACTCTTTGAATCCTCAGTAGTAAACACAGGGGGATCACTAGAAGGGGCATCATTCCTAGTGGTAATATCTAGACAATGACCGATGGTTGGAGGATTATAAATCGTGTCTTTTTAGAAGGGCACCCAGCTATATCTGATTTAATGTAGTAGAAATCTTCCCAAACCACATCTCTAACTGTTTGATTGCAATAATATGAGAGTCAAACTTTTGTTGCAAACCTGAGATATCATCCTTAATCTCCTTAAAGCTATACTCCTAACTCTCTTTCCCCTTTATTAGTTTGGTCAACATCACTTCTATTCTCAATTCGGTATCATGGCTGCCTAGTGAAATATACTTGTCTCCCTTCTCCTTGTAGTCATTTTTCTATCTCCAGTCACTATCATGCTCTCTACTATGACCTTTGAATCTATCACCATAATAGTTTCAACCTTATTTTCCTTGCCCTCTGGCTCGAAAATCCACCAATTTATGATAAAGATACTTAGCCTCCTCCTCTAAGTCAAACTCGTAAGCTTTGGAGGCTGAATACTGTGCACCTACTCGTTTACCTTCTTAGATTTTACTATTGTAATATGCTTAGCGAAAAACCCTATATTAGTCCTTAAATGCGCAATCTCTTATGCCACAAAATCATCCACTGCTCTATGGTCACCGAAAGCTCCAATGGCATAAGTTCTAACACCTCTCTCATCCTCCTGAGTATACTACTCTTGATTAGTGAGAGAGAGCTTGTCTAGAACCTTAGAAACTACTTCCTAGCGTAATCTCATGAACACTCTTCTAGTGATTATGTCTATCATCGCTCAGGAATTGATGTTCATAGATTTATAGAATATCTCCAATAAGCTCGTCCCTGAAATATGATGATTGGGTACCATGCTCAGCTTTTTCTTAAACCAGAATAAAGCATCGTATATCGGCTATGAATGAAGCTATCTAAAATTATATACCTCATCTTTAAGTTGCAATATCTTAGCCGAAGGAAAGAAACATTGTAAGAATTACTTGTGCAACTTGTTCCAAGTGGTACTAGATCATCTCAAAAGTTCCCCCAATCATTAAGAAGGTTCTCCAGTCAATTCTAAAAGGAATAACCTCAATCTGAGTACCTCCTGTTCTACCCCCAAAATAGTATAAGAAGAGTAGATCATAACAAAATTAGCAAAATGCATATTTGCGTCGTCTGTTGCAGAGTCTTAAAATACATCTTTCAAATTAACAAGCAGTATCATGGTGCTAGTTATGTCAAATTTCATATTAGAGGGCAGTGCAGAAGGAATGATAGCTCCTGAGCACCTCAAATACTATCTTAATTACCGTTGAGTACTGTTCGACAATCAACTAATTGTCTTGGCCTGGCTAGCTCTGCTTCCTGAGCTAACTGGGACTCCTTAGCCTCTCTTCTCTGGTTAGCTGCATCCTCTAATAGCTGATCCATCTGCCTATCAGTAATATTCTATGAATCATATGGAGCAATAGGAGGTACAACATAAGAGTCATCCCAAACCCTTTCTAAATTACTTGCACGCATTCATTCCATTATTATATGATTAGGATGCAATAGTTTCTCTAGGTTAGGATTTAATAGGAGTAAGGGATTTTCTTGACTCCAGGTGTTAGGCATAAACCGGTATATACCCAACTAAGAACAGAAAAATAAAGTCCCAAAATATCCTACAAAATTCAATCAACAAGTACACTATCTTTCCCTGCAACGATGCTAAAATTTTGATCAACACCCAAACTATATGTCCAATTGAGAATAAAAAGATTACTGTCAAGTATAATAACCCAAGTAAGTTGGGGTCGAACCCACAGGGAAGGTGCATATTTGTATCTCTAGTTTGCTGAACTCAATAGGCTGAACAAAAAGTAAATGAGGGGTTTGTTGTTGTAATCTCAAACAAGTAGCAAATTTCAACTTTGGTTGTAATCAGTCGGTGATGAACTCTAGGACTACGTTTCCGCTGGCTTCTCAATTAAGTAGGCTTATCATGCTTTATTGAACCAACCCAGTACCTTGTATGTAGTATCTGATAAGTTATATACCATCAATTATTTTGTGGACTCATTAATGAATTTCATCATGTATATTTTGAGCCTCGGGATGTCACATTACTAACCCTTTTCCTAGATTCTAGTTAACTATTACCTTTTGAGTCTCAAGTTATTAGATGATAGATAATCATCTTACATAGATTATACTGATTAGACTAGATCGACAGTTAATCTTTAAATTTCTATTATAATTATCTTTCCCTAGTCACTAGTTCTTTTGTGGACTAAGTAGTGTTATTCTAGATGAGATCTTACCATTTACAACTGCTAAAACATTTATCAAACCAAATATAATATAATACATATAATGATACTGGTTCAGAACAACTTAGCACTTCCCCTACTTCATCAATATGCCTGGGTTCCCACAACCCTTTCTAAGGACTTTAGAAACTCATGCTTGTGAAATGGTCAAAAAAATTCATAATGAAAAGCATTAAACGATACCACAATGATCAACAAGTAAAAACCAAAGCCAGTAGTTGACTTATCAACTAAAATCAAGAACAAATTAATCCCAAGATCACAATCTGAATCATGAAATCAAATATAAGTTTGTAAGTGTTAAGAGTGTGTAACATTACCACAAAACATCAAAAGCATATTTATAGGATACATGAAAACCCTAAATATTAAAACCCAAACAAAAAAGAAAAATTGAGGCCGGTGGCCACTTTCTTAGGCAGCATACGGATCTTATGTACCACATACAGACTATATGTGGTCCTAGGTAAGTGCCAGAACTCTTGGACAACTCCTGCAATCTTTGACTTGGACCTCTCTAACTTAATCTGGTCACATACGGCCTGTATGTACTGCATACAAACTGTATGTGCCATTAGTAAGTGACAGAGTCTTTTTTTCCTTCTCCTGAGCCTCTAAACTTCAAGTTCTGACACATACTTTATTCATCTACACCCGGTAAGTGGCACATACGTTCAAAATGCATAAGTAAATGGCCTAAAACTTTAATTTTCATATTTTTCTTCACTTTAGCATCAAAAATCTAATTTCCTGCAAAACATACCCAAAACACATAATATCTCACAAAACAACCTAAAAAACTTGCATATTTTCATAGTTCAAAGCGTCAAAAGTGCTATAAACCTATAGCACATCATGATGCTCTCTTTAACTTTTGTTTGAGGGAAATAAAAGGATTTGTATCACCAGTCTATAATGGTAAGAACATAAACAACGCTTTATAAAATTACTAAGCTTGATCAATGCAAGATAATAAATTAGGGGCATACTCTGATCCACTCCTAGAAAAATGATGTATTTAAAGAGGCCTAAACCATCCTTAAAAGTGTTGATTCATCAACTAATATCCTAAAATACATTGCTCATTCCTCTACCATTCCACCAAGTGGAAAGGTTCTCTTTAAAGCTAATTATTGAGAAAACACATAAATCAACAAAAAAGACAAGGTCTTCAAATTTTGAAGGACCGGTTGGTTGTAATGATCCATTCCGTCCACTATATGAAACACGACATATAACAACCACAGGTTTATGAAGGGGCATGAATACCGAGTTATAAGTACAATTATAGTAACAATTATTTTTTCTAGTCGTTAATGTTAATATTTTAATTAACAATAATAAGGAGATAATAGTTTAGTTGCTAAAGCCCACATAACCCGATATTAAACCTGATTATTTCAAAAAGGAGGTGTTGATTTTTTTCCACTTGTATTTTTCTCGACTCTCTCACTCCACCTACCCCCTCCACCCCTTAAAAAAACCCTATACATAAGTACAAAATGTTCATCGTATCTTTTCATCATCGCCATCTTACTTCTCAGGTGAGTTTTATGGATGATTTTGATTCATTAACTTTTTTTCTTCCTTCTAACTCTTTGTTTATTATTTTAGTTTCATTTCTTTGTGTAATATATATGATAAAATTTATTGATTTTGTGGATTGATAATTAATTCATCGGGTAGATTATTCGAGGTTGATGCATTGAAAGTTTGACCTAATTGTTTGGTTGATTGTACTTTCAAAATATTGAATTTTGAATCTTTTGCGTGATTTACAAATGTTATCTTGATTTTTTACTTTCTCAAATTTTTAGGTTGTTAGATTTTGTTGATGAATTTAGATTTTAAATTATTGATGGATTCCTACCAAAGTAGCAAATTTATTCGTGATTATGCATTTTTGTAATGGTATGAAGCATTTTTATTGATCAATTAGTAACTCAAAGAAATCAAGTTTCATTTGGAGGTTGGTCTAATTTTACTTTCTTTTTGTTGGTCTGAAGCTCTATGGAAATGTAGATCAATCATGGATTCTGGGTTAATCAATCATGGGTTTTTTGGATGTTATAGTTGGTTTGTTTCTTGATTTGGATTGTGACTTGTAAGTAATATAATTTAAGGTGGTGAGTAATTCGACAGTAGTCGTCTGATTCTTTATTTTTCTGATATAATTGATGCACGACACTATCTGAATTGGTAAGTCATGCCTATATTTATACAATTGCCTTTTAAATAATTTTCTTTTGATTATGTTTCAGAAATCAGGTCCTTTAGAAATAGTCTCTTCACCTTCACATGGTAGGGATAAGTCAATGTATACTTTATCTTCCACAGACCACACTTTGTAATTTTACTAGGTATGTTGTTGATTTTGTATCTTCTAGATGATAGTTTATGTATGGTGTTTAATTTTGGGGGATTTCGCTGGGTATCAGGGTATGTTTTTGTTGTTGATGTGCCAAACTAGAACTGAAAGTATTGATTAATTAGGGTTGGTTTGTCATTTTTGGGGAATTATTGAATTAAAAACCTATAAGAAAGTCAGAAGTCTGTTTTTAAACAACTTATCTTTCATTATTGATACAAAAGAGGAAAGAGTACCTATTTGAGATTTTATGTGGGCAAAATATTAAGTTTATAACAAGCTAAAAGGATGTATTGTCTCTTTAAGTATTCTTGCTTTTTTGACTAATAGATTACGTAATTAAAATATAGCTAACAAAGAGCTCACTAAGATCTTGTTTAATTTGAAAGAAAGAGAAATCCAAGAGTACTATGCTTTTGGCATTAAAATCCACATAAAAATTACTATCTCATTTCTTCAATAGTATTATTAACTAGTTGAATAGGTTGCATCAGTTATAGAAAAGTCATCAATACTGCTTTGTCTTCAACAATTAATGGATGTATTTGTTTTGAAAAAAACACCAATTGAGGAGTGAATTTCTATACAAGTTTTTGATATCTAACATTCATGTACCTAAATAGTCGCAACTTTTATATCATAAAAGATGCAACATTGTTGAGGAACTTAAGAACTGAAGGGGATGAAGAAAAAAGATAAAGAACTGACACATTGTTATAAATATGATCAAGTAGCCAGTAAACACCATAATGATATAAGATGTTGGAATCGTATTTAAATCATTTTTTAGCAACATGTAGTATGTGGATCATTAATATTCTCAAAATGGTGTGTAATATAATTATTTATGAACATTTTAGAAAAAGAGATCAATGTAGTGTAAAAGCCTTATCTAAAATCTCAAAAGTAGTACATGATAGAAAAAGTAAGAATCCACTTATAGCTTTGGTAAACTTAATTGGTTATTTCATAAACTTAGATACTCAGGAGTAACATATATAAAGAAAATATGGATAATTCTATTTCTGAATTATTGGATTGATTAATGTATGGTCCTTTCATGTTAGGACATTACTTTGACTAGCTAAATGTTTATGGCATAGACCCTCTACCATATTTGTTTATAGCAAAAGGAGAAGTACAATTAGGAAGGGCAAATAGACCTATACCTCCATTACACAATTGCCTTGGTACTATCCATGAGGAAGCTCCTAACATTTGGTAAAGCTTAAAAATACCGCCTTGGGTAAATAAAGGATGTAAAGTTCATCATTATATAGAAACATTCCTCTTTTCATAGGAAAGTGCATAGTTAGTGAAGTTGATAAAGTAGTCACTGTCGTGCAACTATTTGTAAGGCCCAAATTACAAAAAAGGGATTCAATAATAGACAAAATGGAATGGATTATTTTTGGCTTTGTCGCTGAAGTTTGGAAGATTCCTCAGGCCATTCTTCAGTATTTCATCAACATTCTAGGGTAATGAAATAGTATTAGTGAAGATTCACTTTTCACCTCCATTTGCTGCATAATTTGCAAGAGCATCAGTCACACCATTGGCCTCTCTTAAGCAATGAACAATGCTAAATTTGCTCTTAGCTATTTCTCCTTTGATCAAAGTGACGATGTCACTATTTGTAGGGGTGCGCGGATTTAATATATCTAATAGATTTAGTAGGTTTCTAGTGAATCTATTTTTAGTAGTGCGTGGATATTTTTTAAATTTTGTTTCAATATCTTTTAATAATTTACTTTTTTCGTAAGATATATTCATTAATTATTTTATCCT